>NC_081413.1:568726540-569026540 GCF_030272615.1 Cryptomeria japonica
TATAGGTCTATGTAGTGGATTATGAATTCGAATAACTCTCCCATTGCTCTCACTCAAGGTTGTTCTACCAAGCAATGGGTATTTAAGGGTATCAAAGAATTTAAGAATATTTTTGTTAATTTATGATAAAATACCAGATAACTCTAAATATAGAGTTTAATAATGCTAATAATTAGAAGTGAGTTTTCTTTGTTTTGAAAAAGCCTTCTTTGGGATCAAACTTTACGTCTCCTTGAAGCTAAATACTTAAATTTTGGTGAAATTTATGTGTGATGATGTATCTACCTTTGGTACATGCTTGCTAAGAAGCTCTAGAATGTACTTTCCAACTCTAGGGGAATTATATGCATAGTTAATAATATCTAGAATCCCAAACAGTGTTTAGTCTTGTGTAGTTGATCCAAAAAGGTTTATTTTAGATGGTTTTCTATTCTAAAAAATGTGTTGCTAACATTGAGTTGGTCTTTTGGAGAGAAAAGGTTTATTTTAGATTGGTTTTTACTCTAAAAAGTTTGTTGCTAACATTGAGTTGGTCTTTTGGGTATTCTCTCCAAAATTTATAGTTTACGTAATAGAGCAAAAACTATTGAACATCTCCATTTCAAGTGTATCTATACTTGTAATTTATAGTCTTCTTTGGAAAATGCATTAGATAGGATGTCAAGGAAGATTATTTGGCATGAACATATTTTTAATTATTGTAATTTCTCATTTAAAGATCTTAATAAGCTCTAGCTAATCTTAACTAATAAAATTGCATGCCTTGTCTAGAAGGTTGGGAATGAGGGTCTTTTAGATCAAAGAAGATACCTTGTTGAGTCACATAGCAAATGTTGGGTACCAAAACTATACTCCCACAATCGTATAACATTTCTTATCATCAAGGTCATAGATATATTATAAAGAATGTAAAAAAGAGATGAGGATGGTTCAAGGCTTATGACAAGAGTGGGTAGTCTCTCCTCAGACTCAAGAGAGTATTCCCAAAGGTATCGTTAACAGATTTTTATATAAAAAAAATATAACATGACTACAATTCTTAGTAAGTTCAAGCTTAAAAAATAAATTTTACTTCAATACTCTCTAGCATGAATACACAATTGGTCATTATAAGCATATTTGGAACCCATTTCCTCAACTTGCAAGTGTGTGTGGTTGATTTACAATGCTCCACTTCCATAAAGACTTTTCTAAAGACTTTTCTAAGGTTTCTTAAGAGTTAGAGCATTCTCCATTTTATGATAATTTATAACTTAAAAAAAAATTCTTTATGCTATAAATTTAAGGTGAGCTTCATGCTTAGATGTACACTTCTTAAACATTGGAGGCTAGGTTTCCAAAATATATTTTTATCATATTTGAATTTAATATGTTGCAAATACGAGTAGCATCATTAAGGATCCAAATTCTTACCCTGTAAAAGCTTCATTATTCATTAGAAAGCTATCATAATAGCCTAAGAATAAACCCCTCCTAAAGAATAATAGTGGTGTGCCTCGTAAACTTACTAATGCCTAAAGATTGGTTTGTGATTAACTCTTTTTCTTGGAGAATTTGCATGACGTATCAAATGCCTAGTGAGAAAGCCCCTTACATCAACAACTTTCTTTTTGAATTCTATCAATTATAGGCAATTGGTAGCCCATATTTACACAATTTACCTTAAGACATGAATACATTAATCTCATCAACATAGTCAATAATAGGTTCATCCTCAAGGTTGGGTACACAATGCTTATCACCAATAGATGTTAATAACTCTTGTACATGTTTTCATACAAGATAATTACCAAGGCTATTTCCATGTGTCTTAAGCAATTGCTACCTTCAATTATATGCCCTAAACAAAGAATTATTTGTTGTTTTTGTTAGATAATGTTATCGATGTTTGGAAGGGCTTGAAATGTAGTCAAAACTCTTCTTAGAAGGCCTTACTCACTAAAATTGATTTTGAAAAAGTGTGATAATTGGATTGCCTTTCATTCTTAGCATACTTCAAGCACTTATGTTCCACAACTTTGTCAAATATGTACAAATAATTCAAGATAATGAGAACAAATTTTATTGATTTCACCTTTTCAAGTCTATTAAACAACATTGTATATCCTCTTATTTATTCCATTTGCATGGCTTTGTTTATCTCCATTATTGATTACCACTTCCAAGGAGCATGTTAAGGGTGTTTCATTAATTAACAATAGATTCCTTCTTCACATTCTTGGAGGATGAATCTTTAAAAACAATACTATTAAAAATTTATATTTCTTGGACTAACCAACCAAATGTGGAATAGTAGAGTGAAAATTAGCATTATATATAATGATCCACTCTCATTGCTTGATGATTAGCTCTATAGAATTGGAAATGAAATTATAATAAGGAAATACATAAATTTTTGGGATCTCATTTGGCTTTTAACTATGTACTCTTTGTACTAGGCAAAGTATGATTGCTCAAAGAGTGGATAGAAGAATGCCACAATATTATTGTCTCCCCTAAGAATGTTCCAAAAATGCTCTCAAAATCTCTCAACCACTTGTATGTTTAATTATTCAAACTTAGGCTTTCTAGGGTTTCATAAGATGTCTATGAGAAACCTCAAGTCTTAGACAGCTTATGTTCGATTGACATCTATCTCCAAATAATTGTTGTGTGCGTTAAATGGATTATCATGATCCCTACAAGGTGATAGTGCCTAAAATGTGTGCTCATGGATTATGCGTCCAATGAAAGTCCATATCGATGGAGGAGCTTATCATGACTTGAACTTGTAATCCATTTTAATTGTCCTAGCATCATTATAAATGTATTCTGCAGAACAAGTAACTTCATTTCTTTCTTACAGCCTTGTAGCGGAAATTTTTGATATTCGGTTATTCTTTCCAGCTACCTTTGGTAGCTTTTTCATGTAATTTTAATTGTTTGTTCAATTAAAAATAATTGAAACAACAAATACCATTAGCCTATTTTCAATGCTAATGCAAACATGCAGACAATCTAACCACCAAGAACACAAAAAATGATCACATTCACAAGCTAAAAGATTCCAACTAGAAGAAAGAATCAACAAAACACAAATGAGAATTATGAACCCTGAATCATAAACCACAAGACCACCAAATAACACCTAACCACTTTTGATGACAGCAACAGTATATTAACAACAGAACACAAGTGAGTTTTATCAACCCTAAGTGCTATTCCATAAGACCACCAGATAATACCTACCCACTTTTAATAGCAGCAACAATGATAATATTTGCACCTTGTCAAATTTTTGATAGCACGTAGGCATAATTCAGAAAGGTTTTTGTATATCCAAAGGTTAGAAATTACTAGATGCCAAGTATTTCCACCGAATTACAATTGGATATGTAAGATAAGAACCTTGTTTCTTTCTGCCATTAACTACATACCGAACTATATCCTTAAGTCAAAGATTCTCTAACCCCATCCCAGCCCTAACTCAAAGCCCACATACCCTCATAACATCCTTCAATGTTAATTGCTCATTATTCCTAAGAGCCCTAATTTAAATTATATCGAACTCAGTCAAGTCGAATTAGATACTGCATCCTACAGATAAACCCCCTATCGATCATTTATCAGCTGGAACTATCATCAAGCAAGCAAGATGAATGAATCCCCTCCATCAATATCACTTGTATGTGAGGTGAATCCTAGATCTCGCGCTCATTACCTGTCTGGTTTGTGTCTTCTCACCTTTGAGGTAATCCCAATACAATTTTTTTGAACAAATATATAATGATTAATGAATCTTTTCATAAAAATTTGGTAGAGTTTTCAATTTCATAGTAATTTGATTGTAAGTATCTATGCACATTTTATACAAAGACAACTTTGATATGAACTTTTCGAGATGATATGATTCGTTATTACTAGTACAATTAGCACTAAACCACGATACAGTGCATTAGTTCTGATGGTTTTGAGAGCAGGTGGAGCAGAGAAGAAATTTTACTAAAATAAAAATGTGGGACGATGTCACTGTCAATGATTGAAAGGCTTGGTTGTTAAGTTTAGGTGATCAGATTATGTAGACAATAATTTCACAATTGAGGATCTACGAACTGCTTAATATAGTTGTTTCTCCACCTGTTGTAGATAGTCTTCTATCTGCTGTGGATAAATGCACACTGACTGCTGTAAAACCTCCTTACTGCTGAAGATGAAGGTCTACACACTTGCTATGAATCGTTGAAGAAGATATACAAGTTTGCTGAGGACTCGAACTGCTTGTGTGATCAATTCGAATTGTTGAAGATGAACAAAGAACACAATCTGCTTGATAGTTAGATGATTCGATTACCTTTGGAAAGAGAAGAGAAGTCGAATCATGTACGTGGATGGAGGAAGCAAATCAACACGTCTCTTCCAAGATCGGTTCCTCATCAACAATCACGTCTCCCTGATAATTACGTCTTCTCATTAACTATTAGTTATATTTGATTAATATCCTTTGGTGACAATATTAACTAATAAGTCTTCATGACAAGGAGTGGTGGGTTTGCAATTACGTGTTGCAAGGTCGGTAATAATCAATATCATTTATTGACTGTGAAAGGTCGATAGGCCACTCAAAAATTGAATGCTTAAGTTGATCCTGAAGAATCTAACCGGAGCTACACATCAACACTCCCTCTTAGCTAGGGAGGGTCCTTCTAGATGTCTACAAGATACATCACCTCATCGTGATGTTGACCACAATGGCTACACCCATATGTGGAAGGGAAAGATATCACCTCTTTGTGATATCAACCATCATGGCTTATCCATAGATATCACCTCACGTGATATCCACCATTATGGCTTATATATAGATATCTCCTCACGTAATATCCACCATTATGGCTTATCCATAGACATCACCTCACGAGATATCAACCATTATTGTGAGATCGTCACCTCACAATGATGGTAAGATGCACAAGTGTTCATCAATGTGGGATTGTCACCTCACAATGATATTCACCATGGCTCATCCAGAGGGTAAACACACAAGTACAAGAAGATCACCACAGACTCTCTCACATGATGTTGTCATGGCATCACACAGATGACATCCACCATGAGCCATATCAGAGGGTGTAGATAAGGGCTTTCACCTCAAGTCTCTCTCAAGAAGAAATGCATTAACAAGAGTTTACACATTAAACATCTTTTCTCAATTAGAAGAATACATTAGTATAACATATAACTAAATCAATGATGCTGAGACTCAATCTCAGCTAGGGCTTCATTCTCCATCATACCAAGCTTACCTCGAAAGTACACACTTTATTTTGAAGAGAGGCTTGGTGAGAATGTTTGTCATCTACTCATTAGTACTAATGTATCTTAAGTGAATAGCATACCTTTCCACCATGTCTTTAACATAGTGATACTTGATCTCCACAAGCTTTGCCTTTTCATGAAATACAAGGTTGGAGTATGCATCACTCTTGGTGTATTCCAAGCTCACCAAGTATTCATCTATCCAAGAATATCATGACCTAGGAGTCTGCATAAAGGCCATGGGACTCCATCCCATGAATCATAGTCCTTTGGCTGATCACTAGAGAAATCATCTTGACATGGTCCACTCCCTTTGAACCAATATGACCAAGATCCTCGGATATCAATCGAAGCACATCCTCTTAGTTGCTCCCTCTGTCACGGAAACATCCCCTGCTCACATGGTCCCAATCATGGAAGGATATCTTGCTTCAGGAGACTCTCATCATCTGGTATGATCCCCATACGACTAGAAGTGCTAGATCCAAAACCACCATGGATCTACTGTCATAAGATCAAGCACTAGGCAGGAATATGACCATCTTGAGATTTAGAACAAAATCTCCTTGAGTATGCTCCCTCTCACTAGAAGAGCCTTCTTGTCTCAACTTGCTTTGTAACCCTAGATGCTATCATCACCTGCACAAATGCCTCTATGGCTTTCACAAGTGAACTATTGCACTTCTACAGGTAAATATTTGTTTTATAAAAAAAATTTGGAAATGCAAAATCTTAGAAACTCCACTAAAGTCCTCTGCATATTCCTCCTGAATTTCAATCTCTTTATCACAAATAGAACTTCAAAACTCTATTACCTGAAAAGCAACAGGTTGTGATTCTAAAGATGTCTTGTATGTAAGGGAAATTGAAGAAATTTAAAAAACAAGATATCCAAATGCATCTTGTCGTAAGCGGACATATGCTGACAATGTTGTTTCACAAATAACACGCATAATGTAATTGCATGAATTAATAACTACATATGAAATTCATAAACATTATTCAGACATAAAACTTATCTCTTTCAAATCAGAATATAAATCCATCTGAATCCTTTTGTGGAAGAGTCTCACCAACATCTGTAATGGAAGCTTGAGGCACAGTTCTGGTTGGACATTTCATTGCGTAGTGACCATATTTGTCACATCTAAAGCATTGGATTTTTGAAATATCCTTCCTTCTGAAATGTCTTTTTTTTACCTATATTCTTTGAGTGCGAGGCAAGAACATGAATATCTTCATTTGTGGAGCTTTGGCCAATGCCTCTTGTAACCAATCTTGACTCTTCTTGAATGCAGTCTGTCTTCAATCGATCAAACTTAGGGAGTTTTGATCTTGCGCTTATCCCTTGAATAAATGACTCCCATGATGAAGGAAGACCATTTAGAGCCAACATGGTTAATTTTTTGCTATTTATAGTGTGTCCAATGGTAGAGAGTTAATCTCTCAATTCGGTAATCCTCGTGAAGAAAGACATGATGGATTCTCCTTTCGTCCTCTTGATGTGGTGAAGTTGTTGTTTCAGTGCGAAAGCTCGACTCGTGTTGTCGATCTCATACATCTCCTCTAATGTCTTGAACATGTCACATGCCTTCGTCAACTTGGAGATGATTAGCACAATGTGATCTTTCACAGAGTCAACCAATATTTTCATTGCTTTGTTGTTCTTTCTCTTCCATTGAAGCTTCTCATCCTCTTCCTTTGGTTCCGATACCACATCCTTCACGAATTTGTCTAATTCGTTTTCCCCCAAAGCAAGCATGATTCTAAACTTCCAAGATATGAAGTTTGATGCACCCTCAAGTCTGTCTTCAACTCTGATTTTGTTCACCATCTTGATGTTGGTAGACGAAGTCGATCTTGAAGACAATACTATAGGATAAGCCTGCTTCTATGAACCTGATCTGATCTTTTCTTAAACCTGCTTTGATACCAAGTTAAGTTTAGGTGATCAGATTATGTAGACAATAATTTCACAATTAAGGATCTATCTATGAACTGCTTAATATAGTTGATTCTCCACCCGTTGTAGATAGTCTTCTATCTGCTATGGATGAATGCACATTGATTGATGTAAAACCTTCTTACTGCTGAAGTTGAAGGCCTACACACTTGCTATGAATCGTTGAAGAAGATATACCAGTCTACTGAGGATTCAAACTGCTTGTGTGATCAATTCGAATTGTTGAAGATGAACAAAAAACACGATCTACTGAAGTGAATGTATTCGATCTGCTGAAGTGAATGTATTCGATCTGCTTGATTGTTAGATAATTCGATTACCTTTGGAAGAGAGGAGAAATCAAATCATATACGTGGATGGAGGAAGCCAATCAACACGTCTCTTCCAAGATCAGTTCCTCATCAACAATCACGTCTCCTTAATAATTACGTCTTCTCATTAACTATTAATTATATTTGATTAATATCCTTTGGTGACAATATTAACTAATAAGTCTTTATGACAAGGAGTGGCGGGTTTGCAATTACGTGTTGCAAGGTCAATAATTAATCAATATCATTTATTGACTGTGAAAGGCCGATGGGCCACTCAAACGTTGAATGGTTAAGTTGATCTTGAAGAATCCTACCGAAGCTACACATCAACATGGTCTCCACAAAAATTAAATATTCAGGCAAAATCCTTGAGGTTATTTGTAACCCTGTTACCATGAATATCAGGATCATTTTCTATTTCAAATTAAATAGGATCACATGAAACATCCTTAAATGCAGATGAATCTATAGTTTTTGAACCTTCAAATTTTAAAATTTTAGGGAATGAATGATATTTGTATTCAAACAGGGAGTGATACCAGTCAGCGAACGCGCTAACTTCAAAATTAAAATGTTAAATGTATCCAAAGATACTAAGGAATTGTTTATTCTTGCACCGTACAAAATAATTTAAAATTCATGTATGAATAGGTAATACATCCAAGTACCAGGAATGCTTGATGGTAAATGAAAGATAACAAGACACTAACCATCACATGCCACTAGTTGACCATCATCATAGAGCCTCATAAACAAGGGCACTTGAGGCCTATGGTTGACAAATTCTAAAAGCATCTCAAAATGGCAAACACATTTGAGTCGTAATGTCTGAGGTGTAGAGAATGGTCTTTGCAAACTCTCATCCATGCCAAGTCCTTTGCAGCTGGCTAGTGTAAGGAATAATTTTAAGCAAAATCTTTCAGTTTAAATGCTTCCCATGCCGACCATGAAAAATATGAGAGTTTTGTTCTAATTAGATTTTCCAATTTTGTATTGTAGATTTCACGAATTTACACTATTGACATATCTCTCAAAAGAGGGTTTTGTACCAACAATGATATATATGAAGAAAAATTGTAAGTTGTGAAGACATTTTCAGCTTAAATATGATGGAACTTCAAAGCATCAAGTGCATCCTAATTAATTTATCATTTTAGAGTTTGCAAATTATTCCTTAACTAATACTGACATGAAGCTAGTATCTATACCTTATTGACAACAAAAGGAAGCTTCAGATGAAGCTGTGATCCAATGATGAAAACATTTAAGGAGTGATGATGTAAAGGTGTTAATTCATTAATGATAATTGGCATGTTTACCTGGAAACATAGATGCATGGGTATTGTTGGTTAACAGATTTGTCCTTCTTAAATACCTTTCAAAATTGACTCCCAAATGTCCAAATTGAAAAAAAAAAAAAAAAAGAACCAACAGTTGAGTCACTTGTAATGGAAATTGCAAGTGCTCTCTGAATTTTGATATGAAAGTACAGCTCCCTTCGTTGGATAAAATGTATGTTTTCTGAATATGCTTTTAACCAAAAAGCAATAAAGGCAAACTAACATCTACCCATAACCATGAAAATAGATGTGAAAAAATGATTTAAAATAAAGTGAATGAAGATAAGTAAAACATAGTTTAATTACCCACACCCACGGAAATACCCTTTCCAATAGAATCAAAATGCCTCGGACCCTGATCGAGTCTCTCTCGTACCTCAAAGGACAAGGGAGGTCAGAATGCCCAGGCAAAGAGCTAACAACAGATTTCTTTCCAATTTACAAGTTATTTCTGAAATCAAAATTTCAGAATCAAATGCATATACACAGTTTGATGTAACAAAAAAGGCAATGAAAGGTAATTACAAGAGAAATAAAGCTCATGGTAATCAAAAGAAAATATTAAAAAATGCACAGATAAGCAAAATCTTCTTTATTTCATCAATGCCAAAATGTGGGCTCAGAGACTCAACACCTCTGAAAAATAAAACTGTCAACACCAGAAAACTACATTGCCCTCTATTTTTTTTACAACCGAAAAAGGAGAAGAAATCTTGCTCTTTCTTTTCATTACATATATATAGCCTCCTTTTTTTAAGAGACTTTCAATTATCAATAATTGATTCTTGATAAAGGGAATAAAATTCACATTCCCGTGAAATTGCTAATCTCAAACATATTTTAAAACATATTATACATAAATAAGCAAGAAAGCTTAATTTTTCTTGCAGCCACTTTTTACTAAATTCACCCCAGATTAACCAGACATCCTGGAGCCATGAAAATTTGCAAGCAGTTATAATATTTAAAATTACAAATGGGTTTTTAGCCATTTCTGAACAACTCACCAAACCAGGGTACTTCCTTTGTAAACTGACCATGCCAACCATATTGTTGCACTGAGAAAATATTAAAATAATACATCATATGAGCTCGTATGGTCATAAAATTAAATCTGGGAGCACGTAAGACCAAAATATTAGGTGGGTTGTCCTCAGATTTTGAAAATCTACAACTTTGTTTTGGCTGCATTTTTTGGTTGGCGGGGATATATAAGCAAAATTGGACTGTCAGACTGAACAATTGAACCTTTTTATGTTGGTTCAGAGGTTCAACGTAGAAATAAAATTCATAACTTTCACTTGAAAAACTCCATTTCCCATGAAATTTTGACAGCTGATTGAACCGTTGAACAATGAACCTTAAACCACGGGATTCAATCAGAAGGTTCAAAATAACAGATTTTGCTCACAGTATGCTTCATTAATCACTTTTCCTTTGCATTCTCCTGCGCATTGAACCTTTGAACCTTGAACTTTGAACCGCGGGGTTCAATCAGAAGATTCAAAATTACAGACTTCACCCACAATATGCTTCATTAATCACATTGCCTTTACATTCTGTTGCGCATTGAACCTTTGGACCTTGAACCTTGAACCAACGAAAGTTCAAAGGTTCAAGTTCATTCTTCACACAGACTTTTCTGCACAAGTTAGACTTGCCGCATCTAAGGGATAATACACACAGAGACTCGATGAACCGATGAACTCTTGAACTAAACTCCAGGTTCAAACAAAAGGTTCAAAGACACGAACACTTAGGCATAAGAGGCATTGGCCGAGACAAACTTAAAGCAAAAAAATGACAACTAAGAGAATTAATTATGCTGAATTAAACACACATTATCTCGGCACAAATATACCAATGTAAGAAAAAATATGAGTGCAAAAAAAAAATGGGGGTAACAAGTATAATGATCATGATGAGGACTCCAATCTAATTACGGTTCTCAAGTAAATGAATAAGGACAGGCCTGTATCATGTATGAATGTAGTTACCAGAAACTGTGACTACAAGGATACAGTCTATATGGTGTAGATTCCTGGTAAATATAGTCATAATTATTAAAATAATGATAGCAAAAGCTAATTATTCTAAGAGGCATTCTACAGTGGCAGCAACAAGTGTCATGTCATGAACATGTACACAAAAACCAAAACATAGCCAACATATTTTAAATAAATAAATAAATTTCTAAATAGTTCTAAAGTAAAATAAAAAAATTCTTCCATAAATTTAAAAAAACTCTTCAAATAAAAATGAGGAGCAATGTAAATAAAATTCTTCCATAAAAATGAGGAGCAATGTAAATAAAAAAATTCTTCCATAAATTTAAAAAAACTCTTCAAATAAAAATGAGGAGCAATGTAAATAAAATAAAATAATTTTAAATCCCCTTTAACATGATTCTCAAATAGGACAAAGAAAAAATGGAAGTAAGGGAAAAAGGTGATAGGAGCATAAGGAGCAAAGGAAGTGACAACGAGGGCATAGAAAGTAGCAAAGAAATGAATAATGGAGCGAAGTCTATACCAGATAAATGAATGCTTGAAAACAAATCTGCAGACAAAACAACAGAATGAATGCTTCAAAACAATTCTGCAGACAAAACAGCAGAATGAATGCTGGGGTAATGAAGAGAGATGTGCAGAGCAGAGGATGACAAAAATTGTGGGTAGTCTGGAAATGCTGAGATTGTTAGAAGAGGCAGGCAAGAGGATCCCCATAGCAGAATCTAATAAAGGCACCAAAGATTTCAAGTTTGTTGTCTTTAATATTAGTGTCACTATCAATCCACAGATTCAAATTTCAGACAATACAAATCCCAGATTGCTTCGTCAATTCAAGAGTGGATCAATGGCAATGATAGCAAAATTCAACTGGGATTTGGTCCATGATTGATAAGATAAAAGCTTGGATGGGGGAGGTATTGGGGTGATTATCCCTGTCTGGATATTAGTTTTTTGGCTCTGAGACTTTTAACAGATTAACTTTCCAGTCAGTGAAGTAAAATTCTCAAACGTGGACCTTCATTCATGGGGAATTCTGGACAGTACATGTCAGTGAAGTGGTTGGGAATCAATACCCCCCTGTGAAACCAAACACACAAGCTCCCTGATGAATTATGGTCAGAAGATAGAATAATTGGTAATTGTTGGGAGAATATGTCTACAGGTTCAACAGCCACAAAACAAAAGGAATTGGCTTCTTATGCAAGAATATTTGAGAGTTGACCTCAGCAAATCAATTAGACATTTGGTGGAGCTTAATTCTTTGATTGGTAGGTGGATCCAGGATCTTGATTATGAATGTTTGCCTATCAGATGTTTCGAGTGCTAGCAAGTGGGGCATGTGGCAAGAAATTGCAAAGAATTAGGATAAGAAATGAGAAGCGGAACAAGGAGTTGGAGTAGAAAAGCAAAGGAGAATCAGATTTTGAATTTCATTCCAAACCTTCGATGAATAGTGTTGAGGAAGAAGTCCATAAGGAAAAAGTGTGGGAAAGATTCATGGAGGGAGGTGTTAGAACCTGGAGAAATATGGTAGATTGTTTCCTGGAGGGAGAAGGCAATTAGGAGGAGCTGGTTAAAGACACTTATGAAGATAAGGCAGGTTTGAAAGACTGGAAGGTAATGTGCACAAAGAAAACCAGGCAATGTGTCAAAAATCAGCGAGCCACAAGGGTTGCAATGCTTGCATTTTAAGCAAAGGTGACCGCTATGGAGGAGCTAGAGAAAGATACCCCAGCTTCAATCAAAAAATTAAGCAATAATGAAGGTGAGCACCTTCTTGCCTCTAAGAAAAAATGGAGGTGTTAGATTGAAACATTTAGAGGCTCAATGCTCCTGAGAATAATCATTCGGTAAAACAGATGGTGTAGTCTCAGAGCCCAAATATTGTTTTTTGCAAGAAACTAAGGTAAGTAAAGAGAATGTAATGGAATTATTGAAAAATGTTTGGATTTGAGGTGGATTGGCAGTCAGTGCAAATGGGACAACAGGTGGTGTAGTATAATTTTGGGGTAAGAGAAGATTCTCTTCTGTTTTAGTTGGGGAATCTCATTTTGCATTGCATGAGTCTTATAGAGGTTCAGAGGGGGAGTAACTTTCTTTGTTCGATTCTTTATGTTCTGTGTAATGATGAGACAAGGGAAGTCTTGTGAGGGGAATTGAGAGATATCTGGACGTGCTTCACAAAACTGAATTGGATAATTGGAGGTATTCTGAATATTACATTGGGCCCTGAGGAAAAAGGAGGTATTACTATGCTGACTGCTGGTTCAATTTCAATCAGATCAGTGTGCATGGATTTACCCTGTAGGATATCAAACAGAGAGGGGGTTCACTTCAAGTAACAGAAGAACGATTAAACAAACTTTAACAAACCTAAGAAATAGTTATTATATGCATCTCATAAATGATGCAATATTCCTAACAGGTATGAAGACGAGGTTGCAGGTCAAAATATCGATGCCAGTAAGTTAAAAATAAAAAGAAAATTGTGAGGAATCTTCCAACATTCAAGACACTCTTGGGTTTGGTGAAGGATAGCTACCGAATTCATATCTTGGTATGCCTTTGGTAGATGAGGTCTCCTCGAAAGATCGGAAGGTGTTTGTGGACAGGATTCAAAATAAGTTATCTTCTTGGAAGGGGTGATGGTTGTCTTCTGTGAATAGGTTAACTCTAGTTAAAGCTGCACATTTTGCAATTCCACTTTACATTGCGTCTATCTTCCAAATTTTTGGGAAGGTTGTCAAGGCTATTATGGATCTGCAATGTACATTTTATGGAGTAGCATGGAAAAAGAACAAGAAATGAAATTTGGTAGGATGGAAAAATGTATCTTCCAATAAAAACTATGGAGGTTTCAGTTTTCGGTATTGTAAATTGATGAGAAATTGTTATTGGAGAATGTTTTGACAAGAAATAGATTATGGAGCAGGCTTCTCAAAGCAAATATAAGATCAATGGAAATTTTGACTAATTCTCTTTCCAATGGTTGCCTAGGGGATCATGAAAATGGAACTTTCTAAAAGTGTGTAGGAATTGGATTGCAAAGGATTTGAGGTGGAATGTGCGAAAGGGGGCAGAGCGAAATTTTGAAGAGAGGCTTTGGTAGATAAGCAAGCATTGGATGTGAATGAGAAATTGCAACCATTGATCTCACATTTCAAAGAAACGATTGGCATCATGGCCAAAGGTTATGTTGTGGAGGATAGGGGGTTCAAAGTGTGGAGAAAGTTCTTTGCCCCTATCTCAGACGTGGAGGAGGATTGCAAAAGGGTGGAGGAGGTGAACAAGAGATGGCCAATCCAGTTGGGGCTAATACAAGATAGATTAATATGGGCAAAGAATAGAGTGGCAAAGTGATGACAAAAGAGGCTTATTTAGCTCTTGGTTGAGATGTGGCTGCAGAATTTGATTAAACAAAAAAATGCCCAAGGTTAATGCTTTTCTGTGGCTGGTAATGAAAGAGAGAGCACTCACATGGGATAGACTGAAAAGGACGAGAGAATAGATCCCTTCAGCTGCACTTTATGTAAGGAAGATGAAACCAATGAGCGTATTTTATAAATTGTAAGTTTTCTTGGAAGATTTGGAATGGGTTCCTTCAAAAATAGGGATCGGTTGGACCTCCATTGGTAACTGCTAAGGATTTATTAAATAGTTGGTCACTTAAATTGACTTCGCTAGGTTTTGAGAGGTATTTGGGAAGTACTCCCTACATTAGCCATTTGGAATGTATTGTTAGAAAGAAATAGGCAAATATTTTTGGATAAGGAAGCCAAGGAAGAGCAAATTTGATATAAGATTGAATCTTGGACAGAAATGTTAGGTGTGAGCAGAAGGGTGGAGAAATCCTATGTGGTATATGAGTCTGATTGGGTCTAGACCTGGCCTCAAATTAAATGGTTCCTCCCAGGAGATGAGGTAAAAATGAATTTTGAGGTGGTGGCTGAGGGGAATCTTATGGCAACAGGTGGTCGGGTGGTGTTTAGAAATAGCAATGGGCAACATTTGCTAATTGCAGCTTTTGACTTTGGCACAAACATAACTAATATTGCAAGGCAAGGGCGCTAGTTAGAGATTTGAAATTTGCAATAGATAGGAAATAGAGTAGACTAGAGGTGGAGGGAGATTCCAAGCTCAATATAAAGTGTATTAAGGGTGGCAAATGCAGAAAAGGAAATTGGATTATATCATATCAGAGGGTATGGATTTGGTTAGATTATTTGATAAGATCACTTACAAGCATATAAAAAGGAAAGAGAATGCAGTAGCAGATTGGGCAGCTAACCAAGGAATGAATTTAGTCGATAAGTTGGGAAGGGAGGAGATACAGCAGCAAGGTGATTTTACTAAAGATGTCTGATTAATGATGTTAGAGGATATCAAATGATAGAGTAGGTTGAAATGGGCAGGCGTATAGTATTTAGAGAAGTAAGATACTGAAGGTGGCAATTTTGGCAAGTCTGTGATGGGACACAAGTAGTTTTAAAGAAATAAATTTGGAGAACAAAACAATGATGATATCTTATGGAGGCAGTCAATATCGTGTATCTTCATGGAATGAAGATATCATTTTTTGAGGCATCTCAAAGGCAGATGGTTCAAGAATGTGAATTTCCCTGATCATTGTGTTTGGTGTTGATCTCTAATATGAGTGCTTGTTCATCAGTGTGTCTTTTTGTTTACATGGCTACTTCCATTGAGCTTGGAAATGGAAAAAGGAAGTTGGCAGAGGAGTATGGGTAGGTTTGGGATGGAGAAGTGTAGGTGGAAAGATATAGATTTGTTAGAAATCATGTTAGTGTTCACATTGATAAGTATAATAATGTGAGTGAAGTTCAAATAAAAGTGAGTTATATTAACAGCTCACGAATCTATTCTAGGTGAGAAAATAATTATTTAGGGGTGTTTTTTGTTTGTTTTATAAGCTATTAAAATCACTCATATATTTAGGACCTGTTGAAAGAGGTTTCCTATAATATAGGATATGGAAATCCTGTAAGTATGTAATCTAGGATTGAACAAAATGCATGGAATATAGAAGCATCGTTATTTCACACATAAAATTATTGGCTTCTAAGACTGCCATATTCTTATATGGTATCAGAGCACAGGTTTTAGGAATTGTAGAAGTCCGAGCCAAACCACCAACAAATTCATTTTGCATAAAAGTTATAAGTTTTTAAGAAATGTAAGTATTTTTTAAGTTGCCAAGTTTTGGAAAGTCAAAAACGTTTTGGTCTACCAAATCCAACAAACTATGCTTACATCAAACAAACCCTAGCTTTCTTCTTAAAGGTTTTATTCACAGTTATTTTTTTATTTGAGAAAGAAAATTCTGTTAGAAAAGTGTTCTGGTCTCAATTTCCACACCTAGAAAGGAAAAATTCAAATGCAGCTAATGAATAAGAACTTATTGTGAATAGTAAATGGGAATGAGAAAGCACCTACGAATGCAACTATGTTACTGGATTGGTAGAGAGGAGATGGTAAAGCCAATGCCATTATTGGTCTTGCTCTTTGATTCCAAGATACATCACATAGATCTGGAAAAGTCATCTAAAGAAATCCAAGAAAATTTAAATAAATTGTTTGGAGCAAAAGCACTTGATGCAAAGTTTTATCTCAAACTTCAACTATTCATATCTTAGATACATTATTGGAGAGCTAGCGAAAGTCAATGCTATGGTAGATAATGAGAATGTCAGAGCCAAATTTGTTAATTAGTTTGTCTTCTAAATATTCCAATATCATTTTTACTCGCAGTCAAGTATCTTCTCAAACTTTGGAAGATATAAATTCAACTCTGTTAGCTGAAGAAAGGAGAACAACTATAGGAGAGATGGTAGGTACCCGAGAGTTTTATGTTCAACTAACAATCACAGAAGATCAAATATAAAGACAAGGGAGATTGATTGTTATTACTACAAGCAAATAATACACACAACATAGAATTGTAGGATTCAAGCCAATAATGTTCTCAAGAGAAAGCTCAAAGAAAAACCAAATGTAGCTAATACGGCCATTGTTAAAGCTCCACTGAATTCTGACAATGGTGAATAATCCGTTGATAAGTAATTCATATATTAAAAAGTCCACACTTTTGAAAACAAATAAGGATCTACTGTATATGAAGCTCAATATGGATGACTGCCCAGATAGTCTGGGAGTTCGTGAATCTTGGGAAATATACCCTTAAGAGGTTCATCAAACAACTCGATGGAGCACAGAGGATGTAGCTCAACATGGATGGTTGTCCAATATTATTTGGGAGGTTTGTAATTCAAGAGTTTGGGGAGATGGAATTCAAGAACTCAAGAATTCAACTTGGGAGCTACAAATTTACAAGGGTAACTCAATGCAGTTCTACTTGGTCCAAAAGCTATTTTCAAAGAAATGCTTTTGAAAAAAATGTGATTTTGTTTGGTACTTATGTGTGTGTTTTGTATTCAGTTAGTGCTTTTTTTTTCATCTACTGTAAGCCTTAAGAAGTGTGTTAGAATATAAGGCTTACCTTTTGTAATAAAGTCACCCAAGCAACTTAGTAGTATATTAAATTATTAATTACTAAATAAATCAAATCATTAAAACAAATTTAGTTTTGAGGTAGCTAATTGGATGGGGAAGTTTTCTGTAGGAATCCACAAGCTTTATAAGCAATGCATATCACTGTAAAAGTAAACCTAGTTTAAGTTAATAGAATATACTATTTATGTTCTACATTGTAAAGACATATCCTTGAGTTCCATTATTTGTATGCTCTACCATTTTTTCAACTCTTCCTAAGCAGGCCCTGTTCCAAATAACTTCTGTAGCTTATACTTGTGTAACGATTTTTCCTAGGGTGTGCACTATAAATTTGTTTTGTGATTTGCCCATTACGTGTCTATACCCTACTGTTGTATTTTCTTATCTACCTCTGGTGTGATAAATTTTGCTACTTGGCCTTCTGAGTTCCTCCTACTTCAGGTGTTCTTAAAGTGAGGCTTTATGTGCTCAGATAATATTGCACACTCAATTTCATGCTCCTTTTGGTTTCAATGTCACCTTTCTCTCAATTTTCTTTCAGAGCCTCCACTGCCCCGTACTTGTTTATGAAATCAAGATTGAGAAGTTGAATTGGAATCAATTATCACAACAATTTTCTTTTTTTTCTTTCAAAGTGGGGATGGTTTCCTTATATATTGTTTGTTTCTACCAGCTATATCTCATGAGTTTCTTCTTAACTGTAGCCTCTCATTCTCAGAATCTTCCAATTTCATTGAGAAGCATTCGCTTCTGATACAGGCAAGTTCTTGCCAATGGAATAAACATATTCTACAAGTGGAGAGAAATTTCATTGAGAAGCATTGGTTTTATCCAGAATGCTCCATATGCCATAAGCAGTTGTCAAGATAATCCAAATATATGAAATACCAATGTTTTAGACCATGCATTCTGAGCTTGTCACTCCAACTTTAATTTTGCATAAGCCTAAAATTTCGTTACCAAATCAAATTCTTATGCAAGCAACAACTAGACATTACATGAGATAACTCAAACAAACCTGCATCATAAATTATACATATAATTAACATGAAAATTCCATAATCTACTTAAACAGTCCGACATAAAATCAGCAGCCAGGCCACAAAATATTCACTCTCCACGCAAAACACTTTATGCAACAGAACCCTCAATCATATAGTTATAGAGTATGAATAAGTGAATTTGGAAAAGAAATTCAAAGTTAATCAGCAAAACATGTTCCCACCACATGCACTAAAACATAAGTTAAAAAGTCAATAAAATAAAATCATAAAGATTCTTAGATTTCTAATAACATCCATGAGTCCCAACAGTCTATGGGGCACAAATGTTACAGTTGTGTCAATTAGTCATCTGGTAACTAAAAACTTTAAGTTAGAAACCCTCCATCCCCTTAAAAGTTAGAAGTATTCTAGGATAATATTTGGGAAAATTGTAGAAATTCATACCAAAACATAAATTTTGCAAAATTTCTTTTGTGTACATTTTATATTGAAAACATGGCCAGTGTTTTTTATTGATGACAGGCTAATCTAAATTATGACAATTTCATGAGAAATTGAACAATGCCCTTAAACTTTCAGCCATTCTAAACTTGTTGATCTGCTTTTGTATATAAAATAAGTGTAATATTTCTTCAGCTGGTCTTGGCATGAGGCATGTTAATAAATCAGCAGTAACCTAGCCAACATAGAAATAAAAACTATACAGACAAGAAATTTTCAAAATCCTTATTTAGAGATCCAGAAAAGACTTCAGAAGAAATCAAAAAGAAAAGTTTGCATAATGTGAGTTAAAAACACAAATTAAGTTAGGAATCCCCAGAGTTCAAAATCTCATCACTATTTGATTTGAAGCACTACTTGTGGCAATTGAAGGTAGAAAAAAAAGTGCATACTAAAAAAACATATATCTAGATAGGACTTCACAGTTGATCAACAAGAAATGTTTCCATCATATGCACTAAAGAAAGTATGTACTTCAAAAATACAAATAAACCAATGAATCCCCAAAGATCAAAATCCTAATCAGAAATTTATTAAACAAACTAATTGTGAAATGAAAGTAGAAAAATAAAACTGCACACAAAAGAAAAAACATACATTCAGACAGACTTCAGAGTTAATCAATAAGAGATGTTTCCATCACAAGATCTAAATAGAAGTTTGCATGATGTGCATTAAATATACAAAAAAAACTACTTGTAGTGTTAAAATACAATATCAATAAGTGTAACATTTCATCAGCTGGTATTGGCATGAGGCACTGGAATAAATCAGCAGCATCCAAGCCAACAAAGAAATAAAAACTGTAGAGACGAGAAATTTTTAAAATCCTTATTTAGAGATCTAGAAAAGAATTTAGAATTCAGAAGAAATCAAAAAGAAAAGTTGGCATAACGTACTTTAAAAACACAAATTAATTAAGGAATCCCCAAAATTAAAAATCCTCATTAGAAATTGATTTGATGAACTACTCGTGGAAATTGAATGTAGAAAAAATAAAAGTACAAACAAAAGAAAAAAAATACATCCGGATGGGACTTCAGAGTTAATCAAGAAGAAATGTTTCCATCATATGAACTAAAGAAAAGTATGTACATTAAAAATACAAATAAACCAATGAATCCCTGTAGTTCAAAATTCTCGTTAGATGTTAATTTCACAAACTACTTGTGGCAATTGAATGCAGACAAAATAAAAGTGCAACTGCACACAAAAGTAAGTTAAAACACATACATCCCAACGAGAAGTCAAAGTTACTTAACAAAAGATGTTTCAATCATATGAACTAAAAATACACATCAATAAATACACCCAAAAAAGACCTCAGAGCTAATCAAGAGATGTTTGTGTTTCATTAGATTAAACAAAGATAAAAAAAATCAGTAGGTACTTGCCAGACTTGCAAAACTAGCAGGCGGTTGAGTAACTAGCAGTACTACTTGCTGCTGAGTAAAAAGAAAACATCACCATGAGTATATGCTCAGATCTCAGCAAACTCACAGGAAAACCCTAGAAAAAACTCACAACTTGGGCAAAAACTTGGACAGGGCTATGTAATATCCCTTTTCTGGATTACCTTGTAATTTGCCCTAATTTCACAAAATCCAAATGAAACAAGGAACATAACTTAAATAGATAATTCTTACCCAAGAAAAGAATGAGAGAAGTCTGTCTTGGAAACCTGCAACCAAGTTAGGTAATAATGTAGACTTAATACATATAATATATCCATCTCTAGGGTTAAAGGAGAAACACACTTATAGCACATAAATTCAAATGATCCCATAGACTCAACCATAATGAGGATGGAAATAGGATGGTCATGATGAGATGCCCTGAGTATCTCTGGCCCTAGGCCCAAGAGCAGAAACCCTGTCCCTCTTGGCCTCGTGTGGTCCTTAACCATGCTCATGAGGTGGCATACCTAGCAGGGCCTGTGCACCATTCCCCTCCATCATGCTATTCTTCTCTCCTCTTATGATCGAGGATCCTTTCAATAATTGATCAATATAGAGATAGTAGGGGAGCTGCAATAGGGTGTCTTTGACCCTCAACCCTAGGCCCAAGGTCAAGACCTTATCCTCCTTGGCCTCATATGGTCCTTAACCAATGGTCCTCAACTAAGTTACCGATTCAGGTACGGATACGGATATGGATTCGGGTAAGGATTCGTGGATTCGGCAAAAAAATAAATAAAAAAATCTTGGGTACGGGTATGGGTACAGGTACGTCCGTACATATATATACATATGTCATATATTATATATATGTTCAAAAAAATTCAAGTTTCACTCGCACATGATCACTATAAGCATATAGATATGTTAGTAATAAAGTCCACATACGGTTTAGCATAAATATATTTATACTCACATTCATTGAAATATGCACAAGGAATACAATTATCCCTTCCTACCACGATGGCTGAAGACGCTAGTGCAAACTTGATCTGCTGTATATTGTTGTTTGATGATTCTCCTCTTCCTATTCAATGCCTCTTTGAATGCTGGGTAATGACCCCTTATATTCCTCCATCAGTTATGTCTTCTTTTATTGTTGTGACCCTTGGAATAGGGTGTCTCTTTTGGGACCCTTGTTGCAGATTGCACCTCCTCAATTCTTAATTACTTCATAACTAATTGTTAGTCTAAGTCTAACTAATTCTTTATTAAATCACTGCTAGAAAGAGGGAAGGGGGGGATCGATCTATTCATTCTTTGTTGTATGGTAGTCTTATCCCCTTCTGATCTGCATTAACACCCATGGATTTCTTGTCAGCACTATCGGCATCAGGAAATTGTGAAGTCTTACTGTGGTAAGACAATTTCCTATTCAAGCTTATAGTTAGATTGGACATGGTAAGATCTGGACATGACAGTCCGCCCTTCCCAAATTTGCTTGTCCTCAAGCAATGATACTTTTAACCAAGTCCTTTTAATGGGAGGATCCCTAACTAACCCTTAGATCCTCAACGCATATATCACTATCTCTAATTCACTGTGGGCTATCTTGACTAATGGTTGGGAATTTGCAAGGTTTGTAATCTTAAGACAAGTTTTCTCTCATCAACTGTAATCGTGAGACAAAACAAGGGTGAACTTTCCATATATTGTCTAGAGGTATGACACACATCTATGACCTTAAATGTAATGTTCTCTTATGAATAAATTCTTGTCTCTTTTGATTCTCTTAGTTGTTAAGCGTCAGTCTTGAAAATGAACCAAGCATAGCGCTTACACATGCCAATACATGTATTAATACTAGATCCTTCTTACTAAGTAGAATGTATTCATTCCTTACTTGACAATGAAACCTTGAGGTTTTAAGAAGAGGTTTCAGCTGCCATATTTATGAGGGTGTTGTGATTACTAGATTGGTTCCTCCAGAAAACTCCATTTGTTAATTGCCCTCTCTTCTTTTGATGGGATGCTCTTAAGGTCTCCTTCACCATATCTTGCTTTTTTGCTCGGGTTTCCTTTTGCTTCTTCATAGGATATTGCCTCTATCATTCATATTTGGCATCCACATATGTGCCCTGGTTCCTATTTTTCTTTGCATTTATAACACAAGTTCTTTATTTTAAGATTCCTCACATTACATTTATGCCTTGGTGCCCATGGATCTTTACACCTAAAACACATCTTTTCCTCTTGGGTTTCACCTTGTTTACAAGTGTGTCCTCGTTCCCATTTCTTCTTGCAATCAAAACATAGACCTTTCTTCCTTAGTTCTCGTTCATCATGAGAGAGGTACATATTCTTGTGCTTGTCCTTCTCGTAGAAGTGCTTATCTCTTGATGTCATTTCTTAGAGTGATCCATTTCCTTTGCTTGGGTGGAATCTAGTCAAGTAGCTTTCAGGATTGCCTCTTGGAGTGTAGTTGACTGTTGGATCTAAAGCACTTACTAATCCTCGGATGGCATCTGATAGTCCTTCAATAAATAGGTAAGGGAGTCTCTCCTCAGATATTCCAGGACCATAACAGCTAACCTTTGGAATTCCATGATGTGTAGTCTTCAAGGGTTCCCCTTTGGCTTATTCTTGTTAGTTCTTTGAAATGGTTTTGGGGATGAGTTTGGTCAAAAATTTCAATCAGTATTCTCTTGAAGACATCATAGGTCTTTATACTTTTGTGGCCTTGAGTAATTAGGCCATGATGCCACCAATCATGTGCCACCCCTTCTAGATGTAGTATGGCGAATGTAATGGCATCTTTCTCTATCATGGGGCAAAAAGCTAGGTATGTCTCTAGTTTTTGTAACCATGCTTGAGCTGTAATCTTTCCTGACCCATCAAAGTTAGGGATGGACAATTTTCCCATATTATTTTGTATATCTTGGTTAGGTTGGTTATTTCTCCTTCTATGAGCATTCATCATCCAGCCTCACAATATTTTGTAAAAGGGATGCTTCTTTTGACTTCAAGGTCAAGCCCCGAATATTCTATGGCAACTTCTCTCACATTTGGGTTGTTCATTTCTTCATTTTCCCTTGGTGATCCTTCCTTGGCTAAGAAAGGGGGTCCATTTGTACTTGGGTTTGATCCTATCATAGTTTCATGATTACTCTCAGACTGGCTGGGGGTGACTTCCCTCACATGTCTTTGGTTTGGCTTAAGAGTATTGTTTATGTTTTGAAGGGTTTGGAGTAACGCTTGGGTTGTTTGTTCATTCTTTTCAATGAAAACCCTAAACTCATGCTCCATTTAAAGGTTCTTTGTATTGTTTTGGTAGGTAGCCTTCTTCCTTTCCCTTTCTAGAGCCCTAATTGCTCATTGAAGTTGCATCAATTATTCTCCCTCAGGCTGGCAAGAACATGCTTTGATACCACTTGTAATGTCCTTTTCTAGATTACTCTAATTTCACAAATTCCAAATGAAACAAGGAACATAACTTAGTTAGAGAGATAATTCTTACCCAAGAAAAGAATGAGATAAGTCTACCTTGGAAACCTACAACCAAGTTAGGTAATGATGTACACATAATACATATAATATATCCATCTCTAGGGTATAAGGTAAAACACACTTATAGCACGTAAAACCAAATGATCTCATAAGCTCAACCATAATGAGGATAGAATAGGATAGTCATGATGAGGTGCCCTAAATATCTCCGGTCCTAGGCCCAAGAGAAGAAAACCTATCCCTCTTGGCCTCATATGGTCCTTAACCATGCTCATGAGGTGGCATACCTAGTGGAGCTGTACACCGTTCCTCTAAATCGTGTTATTCTTCTCTCCTCTTATGATTGAGAATTCTTTCCACGATTGACCAATATAGGGATAGCAGGGGAGCTGCAATAGGGTGTCTTTGTCCCTTAACCCTAGGCCCAAGGTCAGGACCTTATCATCCATGGCCTCATGTGGTCCTTAACCGATGGTCCTCAACCATCATCATGAGGTGGCCTTGTGGTCCTTAACCATCTTTACGAGGCGCCATACCTAGTGAGGAATCTTTCACTGTTCCCCCCTCCTTGCACTTCCTTTCCTTCCTTAATAGGGTTGATTATTATTGGTGTAGAATATTATCAAATGTATAGATATAAATATACATTCATTTGCACATGATCACTATAAGCATATAGATATGTTAGCAATAAAGTTTGCATACAGTTTAGCATGAGTATATTTATATTCGCATTCATTCACATATGCATAAGGAATACAATCATCCCTTCCTACCACGATGGCTGAAGATGCTAGTGCAAACTTGATCTACTATAAATGATTGCTGTTTGATGACTCTCCTCTTCTTGTCCGATGCCTCTATGAATGCTAGGTAATGATATCTTATATTTCTCCATTGGTTTATGCCTTCTTTTGTGGTTGTGACCCTTGGAATAGGGCGTATCTCTTGCTGTCAGATTTGTGACCCTTATTGCCAACCGCACCTCCTCAATTCTTAATTACTTCATAACTAATTGTTAGTCTGAGTCTAACTAATTCTTTATTAGATCGCTGCTAGAAAGAGGGAAGGGGGGGATCGATCTATTCATTATTTGTTGTATGGTAATCTTATCCCCTTGCGATCTGCATTAACACCAACGGATTTCTTGTCAGCAGCGTGAGGAAATTGTGAATTCTTACTGTGGTAAAACAATTTCCTATTCAAGCTTATTGTTCGATTGGTCATGGCAGGATTGGGGTGTGACAAGCTAAAAATGTTTATTTCATGACAATTTCTTCTATACCACCAAGTCTTTGGAATGGGGACGGTAGGAAACTAATAAAGTGTTTCTGGGACAATAGAGGACAAGAAACCTTTTTTTACCAGATGGCAGGGGATGACAATAAAATTGAATAAATTTGAAAATATTGAAAATTTCAACTATTCATACGATAAAGCATTCACCATATTCATTATATAACCATATTATGAAACAAAGTAACAATAGATTTATATAATAATGAAAACATTAGAAAATGAATTTTGATATATATATTTAAAATAAATTAAATATACATTACAAATTAACAATAGATAATATTTTGATGTAATTAGATATAAATGATATATATTTAACAAATATATAATATTACCTAATAAATAACAAAATAATCATAAAGTTAATAATATAAATAGATAATATTAAACTTTAAAATAATCAAGAGAGAAAGCTTAGAAGGCAAAATAAAAAAAATAAAAAACAACCCTAAATGCATGTCGGAGCCATAACATTGCAAAAAGAGGTAGTCTGAATGTAATGTCCCCACTTTGAAATATAATTTGATAATAAATAATAATAAAATTAAAAGAAAAATTAAAAGAAAATTTGATTAAAGTTAGTGAATGGTCAAAAGGCATGAAATAATAAGTTTTGACTCCCCCAAATATGACGTATAAAAGGGAGAAGAGAACTCATTTGATGGGGGTATAATTTGGGAATCAAAAGTGCAGATCTGATTTAAATAAGAAGTGCAGATTTCATCGTGAAAGGTTGTGTCCCTTTCAACGGGCAGAAATGATGAAGAGTTGCACTCTTTCAAAGGGTGCTAATGGTGAAAGGGACTGTGTCTCTTGCCAAAGGGCATACATGATAAAGAGGTGTGACCAATCCCTCACATTGAGAGATATAAAGGAAAGGAATCAAAAGCCTCCAGTGATATCACCATTGATGAGATCAGATCAGAATTGTTATTAAGTTACAGGCAGTAACATCCTTGTTCTTGGTGGGTGCATGGGGATGTGCTTAATATATGAAGCTTGATGATATTGTTATGCAGAACTTAATAGTAATATTAATATAGACTGCAATATGTATGAGTCATACTATATTTCATATATATTCATAATACATGAGAAGTTATTATACTCATAGTCTAGCCCTTGATCTTTTGCTAATGCCTTTCTAAGGATAGGTTGGTTTGTGTAGGGAATGGTGGAGTAATTCGGTCACTAGATGGGTAAGGACATATATTTTTGAAGCCTTGAGGGAGAGTCCTGAAATGGGCATTGTTAAAGATTGTAACTTCAGTAGATATCATGCTTGCCATATTTATGAAATTCTCGAGCTCTCATTTGTATTCGGTTTGCTTCATCAATAGCTGGAAAATGTTTCGGTTTCATATTACATCTGTCACTGATCATATTTCATGTATCAAAGTCTTTGAATGCTGTCACCAACCTTGTATTAGCTGGTATAACGTTTCTTTTCTTCTGCTGGAGTTCAACGGCTTGTGGTGTATGTCGGTGTGTAACCAGCATCTTCCTTAATGCTTGGCCTTCCGTCTTCTTCGTGAGCCTTATCGGGTCTTGTGGTGAGCTATTTATTGATATGCCAAGGGTCATAATGAAGGTGATCGACATTCTCTTTTGATGATCTCTGATAAAAGACTCAGAACTTGGGTGCTGTGATCTTGCATCTTCTTTACTCTTTCGAGAAAATTATCCATGTTCAGCTGTGTTCATTGGTGTGTGGAGATTTGTTCAATTAGCATCTTCTTCTATCTTATTTTGTAAGCAGTTTTCTGATGGTCGTCTTCTATTTGAGCATTATCAATCATTGTTAAATGATTGTTTACTAAGTGTGAGAGCTATGTCCTTATTTTGAGCATTCAATAAAATCTATTTTTGGTGTAGCTGGGATTTTCACCCTCAGGTGGAGGGTTTTTCCAGGATAATTTGTGGTGTTTCTTGTTCTCTTAAGCTTTCTTAGTTTTTATTGTATGAGTTTGTAGCTTTTTGATTCTAATTTTAACATGGTATCAGAGCAGGTATAAAGATAAGATCTAGAATCAGATTGCTTAGTTTTGAAATTCTCTTTATTTGGAGCTTTAGGTTGTTTATTTCAAGTTTTTCATCATGGTGAATGGACTCAAAGTTGAAAACAGATTGGATGGTGCAGCCAATTACACTTCATGGAAATTCAGGATTCTTATTGTGCTAGAAGAGAATGATCTTCTTAACTATGTGAAGTCTGTTGTAGATGAACCTTCGGATGACACCGAGAAAGCTCAATGGTGGAAGAATAATCTCATGGCTAGAAAGAATCTAATTGATTCTGTTAAGGATCATCTAGTACCTGTTATATCCAAGTTGAATTCAGCCAAAGATATGTTCGAATGCCTTCAAAGCTTGTATGAATTCAATAGTACTAGCAGAGCTCTAGCATTGAGACGTCAACTTCTTCATATTAAAATGAGTAGAGGTGAATCTGTTGTTTCTTTCTTTAAGAAGATTACTGAATTAAAGGATTAGCTCAATGCTATTGGTGATTCTATTGAGGATAAGATTTGTTTATGCTGGCCATGAATGGTCTTCCTCACTCTTGGGAATCTTTCATTTAAGGTATTAATGGAAGAAATGAATTACCCACGTTTGATCGATTGAGAGCTGATTGAATTCAAGAGGAAGCAGATTGGAGGCAAGAGGATTTGGACGTAAATCTCATCATGAAGAAGATCATGTTCTTGCTACTCATACGTCTAAAAGAAGAGGAAGGAAAGGAAACTTCAAAAGGAACAGAGATAGAAATTTTGATTCATCTCTCGAATCTAAGAAAAGAAAGGATCTCTCTAGGGTACAATGCTTCAGATGTGACAAATTTGGTCATTTTGCTAGAAAATGTCCTTCAAGACCCAAGCCTCAAACTGCTGCAACAAATGTTGAAAATGTTTCTCCTCATCCAGAGTCTAGTGAAAATTCATAGGGGTTCTTATTTATTTTTGCTCTCTCCAGTAACATTCCTACTAACAATGATACATAGCTTATTGATAATGGAGCCTCCTGCCATATCATTGGTTGTCGTGAACACCTCTCCAACTTGAAGGAAAAAGATTCGCATCTTCAAGTTATCATTGGTGATGATGCATGTTATTATGTGAAGGGTGCTGGTTCTACTTCTTTTCAGTTGGATTCTGGTATTCCTCTTCTTCTGAGTGATATTCTCTTTGTTCATAGTATTAAGAGGAATCTGATTTCTATTTCAGCATTAGAAGACAAGGGTTATCATGTTGCTTTTGTTGATGGAAAAGTTCTTGCATGGAAGAAGAACACCAACATTTAGTTTGCACGTGAGATTGGTGTTCGTCATGATAGTCTTTACAAGCTTTCAGCTCATCCTATTCAAGCATTAGTTCATGATTCTACAAGCTCAAGTGAGCTGTGGCATAAAAGATTTGGTCACCTAAATTTCAGAGCTTTTTCTTCAATGGAGAAGGTAGTTGTTGGTCTTCCAAAGCTTAATCAAAACCATGAAGGTGTCTGCAAGGGATGTGCTTTAGGTAAGAATGTTAAGAATACTTTTTATAGTAGTGAAAATAGAGCAAAAGATATTCTAGAGTTAATTCACTCTGACTTGTGTGGCCCTATGTCAATTGCTTCCCTTAGTGGTTTTTGGTATTATGTTACCTTCATTGATGACTTTTCTCGTAGGTGTTGGATTTATTTTCATAAGTCTAAAGAATCTGATGAAGTGTTGTCCAGATTTAAAGAATTTAAAGCACTTGTTGAAAATTTATCTAACAAGAAGATAAAGATTCTAAGATCTGATAATGGGGGAGAATATGTTTCTAGTTTATTTCATAACTTTTGTGTTGAAGCTGGGATTAAGAGGGAGTTTTGTGTTCCTTATAATCCTCAACAAAATGGTGTGGCTAAAAGAAAGAACAGGACAATTGTTGAGGCAGCGAAAGCTATGATCCATGATCAAAGTCTTCAAACTTTTTTATGGGCAAAGGTTTGCAGGACAACATTATACATTCAAAACCATAGTCCTCATCAAATCCTAGACAACATGACTCCAGAAGAAGCTTGTTCAGGTATCAAACCAAACATTAGTCATCTCAGGATTTTTGGATGTCTTGTCTATATTCATGCTCCAAAAGAGAAAAGAACTAAGTTAGAACCTTCAGGGAAGAAAGGCATCTTTGTTGTTTACAGTGAATCTTCAAAAGCATACAGAATCTACATTCCAGGTCAAAAGCAAATTGAAATCAGCAGGGATGTGTCTTTTGATGAACATGTAGCTTGCAAGAAATCCAAAGAGTCTAACATGGAATCTGATAGAGAAGACTTTGAGTCTCCTCAAGACATAGATATGGCTGATCCGGATTCATCTTCAGAGATTCAGAGGGAGAATACAGATTTAGAAGACTCTGCTGATCCTGTTGATCCAATTGATTCTATAGATACTTCTGCAGGTCCCAGTAATATTCTAGCTAATAAGAAAAGACCTTTGTGGGCTCGAAACACTATGGAAGAGGCTGAAAGATATGCAGCCCCTTGTGGCACCTTCCAAGAGAGTAAAAGGCCTCATAAGTTTGCAAGATATGTAGCTTTGATGAGTCACTTTATAGCATCCGAGCCTTCTAATTTTGAAGAAGCCTCAAATCAGCAAGTGTGGAAGGATGCCATGATGGAAGAGTATCAATCCATTATCAAAAATGATGTGTGGGATATTGTTCCTAGGCCCAAAGGTAAATCTGTTGTTTCTTCTAAGTGGTTGTTTAAAATTAAACATGTAGCTGATGGGAGTGCAGAAAAATATAAGGCTAGATTTGTAGCTAGAGGTTTTTCACAAAAGGAAAGCATAGACTATGAAGAGACTTTTGCACCTGTAGCACGTTATACTTCTATCAGAACTATTATTGCCATTGCAGCTGTTAAAGGGTGGAAATTGCATCAGATGGATGTAAAGACAACATTCTTAAATGGCATAATTGAAGAAGTTTTTATTGAGCAGCTAGATGGATTTGTGATTCATGAGAAAGAATCAAATGTATGCAGATTGAAAAAAGCCTTATATGGCCTTAAGCAAGCTCCACGTGCTTGGTATGAAAGAACTGATCGGTATTTGTTGAGATTGGGTTTTCTCAAATATGATGCAAATTCAAATATCTATTTCAAGGTAATTGATGATAAAGCCTTAATTTTAGTTCTATATGTTGATGATTTATTTCTTACTGGAAAGGATGATCTCATTGCTAGATGTAAGAAAGAGTTAACTTTTGAATTCAAGATGAACGATCTTGGTTTGATGCATTATTTTCTTAGTTTAGAAGTGTGGCAAAAACCAAATGAAGTCATTTTGAGTCAAGGGAAATATGCCATTGATATTTTGAAAAGATTTGGTATGTTAGATGGCAAGTCTGTGGCAACTCACATGGAAGCAAATCTGAAAAAGTTACATGAAGTTGCAACTAGTTCAAATTTAGTTGATCCTACTATGTATAGGCAATTGATTGGATCTTTGATGTATTTAGTCAATACAAGGCCTAACATATGTTATGTTGTTAACACTCTCAGTCAGTTTATGAGTGAGCCTAGACAGTTTCATTTTGTTGCAGCTAAACATATATTGAGATATGTCTGTGGTAGAGTGGGATATGGTTTGAAATATATTTCTTGTGAAGGTCTAAAATTGCAAGGTTTTTCTGATTCAGACTAAGCAAGGTGTGCATCTGATAGGAAGAGCACTTCTGGTTGTTGTTTTAGCCTAGGTTCAGCTATGATTTCTTGGTGCAGCAGGAAGCAATCATGTGTGGCTCAAAGTACAGCTGAAGCTGAATATGTTGCAGCTGCTACAGCAGCTAAATAGGCAGTGTGGCTTTGTAAATTTCTTGCAGGATTGTTTGGACAGCCTTTGAAACCTACAGTAATTCATTGTGATAATCAAAGTTGTGTGAAGCTTTCGACTAATCCTGTTTTTCATGATAGAACCAAGCATGTGGAAATAAAATATCATTACTTGAGAGATATGGTTCAAAGTAAAGCAGTGGAACTCAAATACATTTGCACAGAAGAGCAAACAGCAGACATTCTTACCAAGCCACTTCCTAGAATAAAATTTTGTTATTTTCGAGATAACCTTGGTATTGTAGACAATGATTCTCTTGCTGAGAGAGAATCTTAGCTTCAACGAATTTTTATATGTTGTTAATGAGTTCTTCTCTGTGAGAGAGAAGTATGAGGTGAAATCCCTTGTAATGCATTTTTCTCTATGATGGAGAACTTAGAGGTGAAAGCCCTTGAGGCTCTTTCCACTTATGGGGGTAGCCATAGTGGATTTCATGTTGAGAGACTCCATGACAACATCACGTTGAGTGACTCCGTGATGAGAGCTTGTGTTATTTCATCCATGGGAGTAGCCATGATGAACATCATGTCGAGTGAATCCATGATGCCTATCATGTTGAGAGAATCCATGATAAAATTTTGTTGTTTTCATATTTTGTTTGTCATGTTGAAAGACTCCATGACTTGAATATTTGTAAATGATATCTCCTTTGTTAAGAGGGAGTGTTAAAGATTGTAACTTCAGTAGATATCATGCTTGCCGTATTTATAAAATTCTCGAGCTCTCATTTGTATTCGGTTTGCTTCATCAATAGCTGGAAAATTTTTTGGTTTCATATTACATCTGTCACTGATCATATTTCATGTATCGAAGTCTTTGAATGCTGTCACCGACCTTGTATTAGCTGGTATAACATTTCTTTTCTTCCGCTGGAGTTCAACGGCTCGTGGTGTATGTCAGTGTGTAACCGGCATCTTCCTTAATGCTTGGCCTTCCGTCTTCTTCGTGAGCCTTATCGGGTCTTGTGGTGAGCTATTTATTGATATGCCGAGGGTCATAAAGAAGGTCGTTGACATTCTGTTTTGATGATCTCTGATAAAAGACTCAGAACTTGGGTGCTGTGATCTTGCATCTTCTTTAGTCTTTCGAGATAATTATCCATGTTCAGTTGTGCTCATTGGTGTATGGAGATTTGTTCAATTAACATCTTCTTCTATCTTATTTTGTAAGCAGTTTTCTGATGGTTGCCTTCTATTTGAGCATTATCAATCATTGTTAAATGATTGTTTACTAAGTGTGAGAGCTATGTACTTATTTTGGGCATTCAATAAAATCTATTTTTGGTGTGGCTGGGTTTTTCACCCTCAGGTGTGGTGTTTCTTGTTCTCTGAAGCTTTCTTAGTTTTTATTGTCTGAGTTTGTAGCTTTCCGATTCTAATTTTAACAGGTATGAACATATGTTCCTAACCTTGAGGGAGCCCATATATTCCTAAGAAACTAAGTGTGAGAGCTATGTACTTATTTTGAGCATTCAATAAAATCTATTTTTTGTGTGGCTGGGTTTTTCACCCTCAGGTGGAGGGTTTTCCCAGGATAATTTGTGGTGTTTCTTGTTCTCTTAAGCTTTCTTAGTTTTTATTGTCTGAGTTTGTAGCTTTCTGATTCTAATTTTAACAGGCATGAACATATGTTCCTAAGAAACCTTGAGGGAGCCCACTCGTAGATTGTTTCCAAGCACCCTAGCACAGTAATTCCACCATCTTCCATAGGGTTGGGAAAGAAGTGACAGCGAACCCTAATTTTAATTAGTTATTTATTGCATTATATATATTTTTAATCTCAATAACTTAATTTAAGACATAATAATGATTAATAATTATTGGGAAACGGGTAGCCTTCCGGTAGGGGACATTACACTGAAAGAGCCAGAAATCTACAAAGCTTTTTGGCCTCTATGTTCCAGGAGACAAGTTCTTCCTGCAAAATCTAGTGCCAGTGTTCAGTTTTTAGTTTTTAGCCAACATATCATCGTTCATGTTGCAGATTCAGATCTCTAATGCCAAAATCATTATCCTAAACTTTTGGTGTCCAGATCTACAATGCTTTGAGTCACAAGTTGCAATTAAGTCTAGACCCTAGAGTACCATCTCTATTGTATATTATTTCTTTCGTCCTGCTTGATACCTATGTAACAATTACTTGTTTCAATCTGCGGAAGCCCTCATTTCCCTCATAGACATAAAAACGTTTGCATCGAAGGGGCTACTAAGATTTTAATTAAAAATATCCTCCTTTTTAAGCCTCTTTTCTGCAAATTCAAACAGTAAATGAATTTAAAAGCAAAATCTTCTACAGAAGTTTGAGAAACGGGGAAAAATAACCAGGAGACAAATTTTTCACTTTTATGTTTCCAGCTTGTTTCCTTGTGGAGTCAAAGGGTAGGGGATAGCAGGTAGACATTTCCAAGGCATCCCTGGAATGTCCCTAGTACAGGGAAAAATAACCACGAGATAGCAGGTAGACATTTCCAAGGCATCCCTGGAATGTCCCTAGTACAGGTATACCTGCAAAAAGGGAGGGAATGCATCTCTGTGTACCTTTGGATTCTTTTTCTTTTTCCGGGTTCATTTCATGAACAATTTTTTACTTTTTCACAGGTCTTCTCCTCTTCAACAACACGAGGTCTGTTCACTGAATTTATGTGTTTAGAGCTCCTGTGAGATCTGTTCAACAGGTTTGTGTCACGAAATTGCAGGAAAATGGTGTTTTTAGCTGCTGGTTGTCATTAAGCATTGTCATGAATTTATGCTGTTTGTGTATCATGGTTGCTTTGCATCATGCCTTGATACTTTCAATTATATTATGTATCCTGTTATCAAAACTATTTGTCTGCACCTTATTTTATTATGGAGATGTAATTATCAATTATGTATAAACTTGAAATTCTGTGTGTTTTACTTTTTAATCGCGAGTATGTTTTAAACTTGTTTCTTATTATCATTTAGTAATAAACATGTCTTGAATAAATTTGGCAAGTTGTCGCAGAGTTTTTCCCCAAATTAATCCTGAGTTTTTAATAAGTTACGGGTCACCTGAGTTATTGCTGAATCTGAGTTTTCAACCATGACATAAACTCAAAATATGCATTGGTAAGTACATCTAGAAAAGAAACCCTGGCTAAACAGGATGTCTCCATCAAGTCAGTTTTTAAAACCCTCACAACCAACTTTTAGTAATATGCATATTTTTGAAGAATATTTTTACAAATTTCAGTATTTTTTAGTGTCACGATAAATTTGCCGAGTCTGAGTTTTTCAACTATAACATAAACTAAAAATCCGCATTGTTAAGTACGTCCAGCGAAAAAACCCAAGGCTAAACAGGACATGTTTCCATTAATCAGGTGATTCCTTAAACCACTTTAATGCTGTCACAACCAACTTTATCTCAACCCCTTCACTAATTTATAACAGAACTTAAAAGAAATCCAAATTCAATTAAAGTGGTCCAATGCCTATCAATAAGAATTTCTCACACAAAAAAATTGGAAAAAAAAATGAAGAATATTAGGCCAAATTCAGAGCCCTCATCAATAAGAATTTAGTTTTCAACTTTCTCAAGTCATAGTTGAACCCTGATTCAAATAAAGCTGACCCAATTAACATTTTTCAGGATTCCACATTGCCAAAAACAAAACAAAAAAATCCCTTAACATCTATTAAAGTGACCCATATATCACATCTTTTAAAATTCCAAACACCCAAAAACCTAAAACAAAAAAATTCTAGGATATATCAACGCAATCAAATACAAATCCATTAATTTTTCACACAACCAAAACACAAAACCTTAATACAAATTCTAAGATCTTATCAATCAAAATTTACATTAATTTTCTCGAACGTCAGAAGTGAACCATGATTCAAAATTAAAGCGACCAAACTTAGAGTTCTACCTACGAAATAAAAACCAAAGATGTCAAAGTGATCAAATAAACATCCATGAGCGAATTTAAAAAAAAAAAAAAAAATCCTAATCCAAATTGAGAGAGCCCATCAATTTTTATCACGGTTTCAATTCCTAGCCCTATCAAATATTTTCATGGGGTCATATTCTGAAAAACCCTAATTCAAATCCAAATCCATGTCAATTTTTTCCAGGGTTTGACAATTCAAAAAAATTTATTCGACCCCAAAGACCACATCAATTTTTTCGGTCACATACCCAAAAACCATAATTCGGATCCAGCGCCCCGATCAATTGATTCCTCCTCTTCTTTTTCATCTTCAGCTGGTCTTGGTATCAGGCATGGGAATAAACCCACCGGCATTGACAGCGCCTCTGGGCGGAGCAAACCCCAAAAACTTCTGCAAATTCGATCGTATACTCATCGAGCACAAAAAGTAGAAAAAGACCATGGAACAATCGGTAACATCGTCCCCACCGAGGCCCCTGTGACTCATCCTCTGCACGAGAGGTATGGGCGAAAAGGGCAGTTTCGCAACAGCCTTCCCTTCAAACAAGGAGCTCAGCAGCCCAAAAACAATCACAAGCACAACGGCCACAACTCCTCCAGACTTAAACTTGGAGAAAGAAAGATCTCTACTGGATTCCTTTAAGCTGTTCTCAAATCTGTCCTTCTTCTTCGACTTGGACTTCTTGACAGAGAGCGCGTTGCTACTGTTGTTTGTGGTCTTCATTGTTTCGAGCTTTTTTGCGGTTTTATCGATAGTAGAGCGCAGAGATTTATAGGAGGAAGTTCTGTAAATGAGAATCCATGATATGCCTTCACATACGAAGGCAGAGATGATGGAGATTGAAAGTATGAGGAGGCTGTCTGCGTACCTCAGAGATAAAATTGACCAAGACATGATTGATTTGTTCCCCGGAGGTCCCGTGCTCGATCCCCTGCTTTAATTCACCGCCGCCGCCCTCTGATTTGCTACTTCCCCTAAACTATGTGATAAATATATAGTTGTGAGGTCTGTGATGAGCTGTGATGAGCTCGGGCTCTGTGAATTAATTGGGAAGACTCCGAGCAGTCCGCAAGACTAACAAAGGGAAGGCCACAAAATTTATGTTTTGTCGAGTAGTTTTAACACCTAATTTTCTGCTGATATATTAAATTTATTACCCAAAAAAAAGTACCTCCATTAAAAAAGGTGGTGTTTTCTTTTGTTTTCTTTTGTTTTCTTTTGTTTTTTTGGTTAGAGAAGTGTATTCTTATGTGCATTGAATGAATGAACATTTTTAATAAGTCTATGAGGCCAAACACCTTAAGAAATGTATGGGTAGCCAACAAAGTAAAGCATGTAGAGTGAGAAATGTAGCCAACACAGTCTGGTTTCGAGTATACCACACCCTGTATAAGACCCATGATAGTAGAGACAAGGACAAATGATTTTGAGGCTGATATTCGATTGAGATGACAATTGTGATCAGGTTGAATGTTTGGTTTTAATTTAAAAAGTTCATCTGGTTAAGCATGATTTCATTAAAGCGCAGTGTTGAATTGATTGTCGTTGGATGTATGCTCGGTGATCTGTCTTATGCACAGGGGGGTTATTTATGTTTTGTTTTGCTTTTCGAGATTTTACAATTGTTTTTGTTCGTTTTCTTTCAAGACTTTATTTGATTTTTAGGGATTTTTTCAAGACATTATTTGATTTTTAGAATTATTTCAGGACATTTTTCAATTTTTTTGTTTGAATTTTTTTCAGGACATTTTTCAATTTTTATGATTTGTTCAGGACATTTTTCAATTTTTTTTTGAATTTTTTCAGGACATTTTTCGATTTTTAAGACTTTTTTAAGGACATTGTTGGATTTAAACGCTCCAGTGATTGATCATGACGAGGGGAAGGCACCCAATGCGCACTTGAAAGACACATAGACTGGGACCAAAACATATGTGCAAGAAACTGGAGTAGGCAAGACAGTGATGTTGACCAATAACAGGCTTGGAATAGAACATTTGGTCGAGACGAAGATAAGCATGATAAACCAGCCGAGAAAGAACATTGCTAGAAGTCATGATAGATGACGAAGCAATAATCTCATTACTCATGGCGCCTGATTGCCAGGTTTTCACCATGGTACTTGCCCAAAGCGCCTGTTTGCCAGGTTTTCACTAGAGAGTGATCATTTTTTTTTGTGCTCTGTACTTTTTTTTGCTTTTTCTCTTTTGCTTTGTCTTTTTTTTTTTCTTTTTTTTTTTGTATTTTTTCATTTTTTTGTATTTTTTTAGGATCATATTTGAATAAGTACCGATAGAGAATTATGCCCAGTACTTGCGAAGATGCATGCTGTTGATAGGATCGGACAGAGGTTCACCTTCCGGGGTAGCAAGCTGATATGCCCCCGAGCCATATGCTGCAGTTACTATGAAAGGACCAACCCAATTAGGTTCAAACTTGCCCTTGATGATGTCAGTAGATTGTGCATTCTTGGGATTTGCCTTTAAAACCAGGTCTCCCACTTCGAAGTGTCGCCCTTTGACTTTCTTATTATAAGAGCGACGGAGACGGTTTTGATATGCTTGCAAATGTGTCAAAGTTGTTTGACGCTTTTCATCTAACATTTCAAGCTGATGCAGCCGAGAGACTCTGTGTGTCTCATCATCAATCAAGTGTTGCAAGGAAACCCTCAAGGAAGGAATCTCGACTTCCAAAGGTAAAATGGCTTCCGCACCATACACCAAGGAATAAGGTGTTGCGCCAGTAGGTGTGCGGATAGAAGTGCGATAGGCCCATAGTGCTGGATTTAACTGTACATGCCAATCTCGACCAGCATCATTGACAACCTTCTTCAGGATCTTGATAATGGTCTTATTTGATGCTTCAGCTTGACCATTCCCCTATGGATAGTATGGACTAGAAAAACGGTGTTGAATATGAAACTTGTCACACAGTTCTTTAACATCTTTATTCTTAAAAGGTCGACCATTATCTGTGACTATGGCAAGGGGAATCCCATATCTGCATATGATATAGTTCAACAAGAATTTTGAAATTTGGACACCAGTGATATAAGTCATGGGGATAGCCTCGATCCATTTGGTAAAATATTCTGTAGCTGTAATAATGAACTTGTGTCCATTTGCAGATGTTGGGTGAATCTTGCCGATAAGATCCAATCCCCACTGAGAAAAGGGCCATGGAGATATAATAGAATGAAGCTCTTGGGCTGGTGCATGAATATAATTTCCATGGATCTGGCATTTGTAGCACTTTTTAACAAAATCATGAACATCTTTTTCCAGAGTGGGCCAATAATACCCAGCACGAATCAACTTTTTGGCTAAGCTTAGACCATTGAAATGGCCCCCACATATACCATCATGAACCTCGTGTAAAGCCGTTTGTGCTTCGTCAGAATCCAAACACTTGAGGAGGGTATGGTCAAAGGAACGGCGGTAAAGGGTGTCAGCGATGATGACATATTTGGCTGCCTGTCGAATAAAGGCTCGGCGTTGGTTAGCGAAAAAGTTAGGTGGTAAGGTTTGGGATTTCAAATACTGATATATGTCATTGTACCACGGGGAGTTGGGACCAACAAGAACACACATCACATCAGCTGTCGAAATGTCAAAAGAGGGGACCATCAATTGTTCAACCAAGAATTCACACTTGTCCATATTATGAGGCATATTCAACATGGAAGCAATCGTAGCCATTGCATCTGCCGACTTGTTTTGCATTCTTGGCACTTGACTGAAATGGATAGCTGTGAATTTTGTCTTGAAGAAATCTACCATGTGCTTATAAGGAATAAGCTTTTCATCTTTTGTTTCATAGTCATCATTCACTTGTCGGATGACTAATTGAGAATCTCCATAGACTTGCAAATGCTTGATGTTCCAGTGGACTGCTACTCGGAGTCCTGTGACCAGTGCTTCATACTCTGCAATGTTATTGGTACAATGGAAAGTTATTCTGTAGGACTTTGGAATAGCGTCACCTTGAGGGGTGACAAACAGAATACCAGCTCCGGACCTGAACTTGGTATGGGATCCATCAAAGTATAACTTCCATTCATTAGAGGATGTGAGAGCAAAGACTGATTCATCTGGAAAATCGGTCAACATGGGATGATCGTCAGAAATAGAAGCGTCTGCAAGTTGATCTGCTATGATTTGTCCCTTTATCGCCTTTCGCTCCATATACTCAATATCAAATTCACTGAGGATCATGACCCACTTTGCTAGGCGACCTGTCAAAGCTGCTCGGCTAAGCAAATATTTTAAGGGATCAATTTTTGCAACCAACAATGTTTGGTGGCTTAGCATATAATGTCGGAGCTTTTGTGTTGCAAATACCACTGCTAAGCATGCCCTCTCAATAGTTGAATAATTTAATTCATAACCAACCAGTGTCCGGCTGATATAATAAATAGCTCTTTCTTTGCCATTCTCATCTTGTTGAGCCAAGAGAACTCCTAATGCTATTTCAGTTGCAGAGATATATAATAAAAAGGGTTTTCCTTCTATTGGAGGCATTAGAATAGGCGGTGACAGCAAATAGTCTTTGAGAGCTTGAAAGGCTGATTGACATTGCTCAGTCCATTTAAAAGCGACACCTTTGTGCAGTAGATGTTGGAATGGATGACATTTGTCAGCCAACTGAGCTATGAAGCGACGAATTGACTGGAGCTTTCCTTGCAGACTTCTTAATTGCTGGAGGTTTGAAGGTGGAGGCATATCCATTATTGCTTTGACCTTGGTGGGGTCGACCTCAATGCCTCGGTGAGAAACAATGTATTCGAGTAATTTGCCAGCTGTAACACCAAAGACACACTTTTTTGGATTGAGCCTGAGTTTGTAGGTCTCCATTCTATCAAAGATTGGGCCCAGGATGGCTAGATGACTATCTCTGGTGACAGATTTACATAACAAGTCATCAACATAATCCTCCATCAAAGTGTGCATGAAATCATGAAAAATTGTCGTCATTGCTCTTTGATATGTTGCACCTGCATTTTTGAGACCGAAGGGCATCACATTCCAGCAATAAGTGCCCCAAGCACATGTGAATGCGGTCTTATGTTGATCTTCAGGTGCAATACGGATTTGGTTGTAGCCGGAGAAACCATCCATTAGTGAAAGCATCTCATATCCAGCCGTCATGTCCACTATGATGTCTATGTTTGGCAATGGAAAATCATCCTTAGGGCATGCTTTATTGAGGTCCCGAAAATCTGTGCAGATTCTGATGCCCCCAGTTACTTTGCTAACTGGTACTAGATTTGAAATCTAGTCTGCATAATCAATGGGTCTGATGAAGCCCACATCTAGTAATTTTTTTAATTCCACTTTGACCAAAAGAGCCACCTGAGGATGCATCTTTCGAAGCTTTTGTTTAACAGGCTTAGCATCTGCTTTCAATGGCAAATGATGAAGGACTAACTCTGGATCGAGGCCAGGCATATCTGCATAGGACCATGCAAAGCTGATCTTCTTCTCTAGAAAGAAATTGACAAAATCTATTTTCTCTTGTTTTGACAGGGAGGCAGCAAAGTGAATGACCTTAGGGTTATTAGGTGTTCCCAGATTGATTTCCTCGGTCATCTCCACCAGCAATGTTGATTTGTTCTGAATTGATAGGGGTACGTCCACTCTTCCACCTTTGGGCGACTAAGAAAGGTTTTCACCCGCAGGTACATCTTTTATTTTTACTTTTGTATGATCAGAGAGCGCCTTACGGTTTTCACTCAAAGATCTATTCTTTTGATTTTTTTCTTTTTCTTTTTCTTTTTCATGACTGGAAGAGGGAGTTGACTCCCCAAAATATGCTGTTGAATCCAGGTCAATAACAAATCCTGCCTTATGATCGCCTTGTGGTATGCCTTCCCGTAGTCCCAGGAATTCTGCAATTGCTTCGTCATTTTGAAAACAGTCCAATGTGAGCGGTTCTTGTTGGTCATATTGGATAAGCTGGGGATAAATGAGGGGCATGTCATCATCGGTTGTAAGGATAGAGAGGGCTGATATGGTAAAAATGTGAACATCTGTGGTGTCACTATCCGAACTGCTTGTATCGAATTCGGAGCTTGGATCCCAAAATGACTCTATCCAAGCATGAGGACATGTTTTAGGAAGAGGAGTTATTTCATGTTTGTCTTCCATAGGCAAATTATCAGGGTCAATGAAGATATTGTCAAGGGCATAGGAGCTAGAAGAAAAAGAACTCCACTCCCATTCATTAGAATCAGTCTCGGGTCGGGTATCCTCAGGTGTTATTTCATCGTCAGAATCACGCCCTTTTCGACACGTGGGCATTTTGGTAGATGTGGATCCAATTCGTAACGGTACAAAACCTAACCCTAAAGTTGGGGGTCGCCTCATGGGTATGACAGGTTCTAATCTTCCATTGTTGTTCAGGCCTAAGCCACTACAGCCATCATATCCTTTCTTCTGTAGCATAGTAAATCCTTTGCCATATAATTCCACTGGCAACTTGACAGATGGGGTTTCAGTTGGATCCTTATAGAGCCAATCTATGACATCATCATCTACAGTTTCTTTGTCAAGTTCTCCCCATCTTGCAAATGTAGTGGGAGGCTGATATTGAATAATGACCTTAGGTTCTTTTTGCAATAAATGCGGTTTGCCATATGATTTTGGAGATATTGGCAAATTCTCGATGAGGAATGTCTGATCCATTGAATATTCTCCACATCCTTGGTCTTGTATCTTCAATTTTCCTTTGACAGCCTCTAACAATTGATTGGGATCCACATAGCTATGTGATTTGGCTTCTCTATTGACTGGGACTTGCTGCTGAGGAGTACCCCTTAAGGTAGCACAGAACTGAAATGGATTAGGATCTCCTGGAATTGTTATCTCAGTTCCATTGTAAGGATATTTTAGACATTGATGATAGGTGGATGGAATTGCTTTCATTGCATGGATCCATGGACGGCCAAGAATCATATTATAAGGGAGATCAAGGTCTAGGACTTGTAGGAAAGTATTTTCCGTCACTGGACCAACTCTGATAGGCAATGTAATTATCCCTTTGGATGGGCGTTCAGCATCATCATATGCTTTAATTGTTATCCTTTTGGAAGCATCAATGTCATTTTCTGTATATCCAAGGCCAATGACCACTCTTAAGGTACAGATATTAAGACCCGCTCCGCCATCTATCAAGACTCGCCGAATTTTGCAATTATGGACAAAGACTTCTAGGTGCAAAGGGTCGTTATGAGGGAGCTTATCAGGTGAGATATCACTATCAGAAAATGCGACACTTTGGGAAATGGCTAAATGTCCAATCCGCGCTTGAAATTGGTCAACATCAATATCTGTTGGGACAGTGGACTCAGTCAAAGCTTTATCTAGGACTGCACGATGCATGGGAGACATTTTCAACAACTCTAGAATGGATATTTGTGCAGGTGTTTTTCCTAGGTGATCCAAAAGATTATACTGACTGGCAGGAATTGGTTTGGGAGGAGCTGCAGGAGCTCCTTTCAAGACTATTTTGGATCGACGAGTGGTGACCGCACAAGAAGGATCTTGTCCTTTTATTCTCAAGGTGGATACATACTCATTTGACGCATGAAAACAATTAATAACATTGTGATAACCAGTATTTGCATAATTGGCCATTTGAGCAGAGTTGGAAGAAGATGCTTTACCCTTGTCATGATCAAGCAAAGGAGTTTTGAAAATAGTATGATCAGTGTTAGAGGTCAGGTGGGGTGGATCTATCTCAATTACTCCTTGCTCCAATAAATCTTGAATCATATGTTTTAGTTGAAAACATGAAGCAGTTTTATGTCCTTTGGACCGATGATACTCACAGTACGCATTATCATTCCACCAATGCGGCTTTACTGCTGGTTCTGCTTTAATATCTGGTAGCTTGATAAATTTCGCTTGTATTAATTGCTTCATTACTGATTCAATAGGCTCTCCCAATGGCGTAAACTGTCGAGGAGGCCCATCCTGCGATCGGAAGGGTTTGCGTTGTTGATTTTGTTGTTGGCCTTGTTGTTGATTATATTGTTGAGTATGCTGTTGTTGAGCATGTTGTTGATATTGCGGCTGTTGAGCATTTTGTTGATATTGCAACTATTGAGTAACATTTCTCATTGGTGCTTGATTTTGTTCCATAGTTGACATGTTAGGAACACTCAATTTCTTAATTGTGAATGGGGGTTGATTTGCATGCACCGCTCTCGCATCAACAACACCATCATTAGTGACGTTCTTGTTCTTATACCAAAATCTATTTCTGTCCCCTGAATAATTTGTGTTGTCATTGTCCTTATTGAGCTTGATAATTCCTTTAGCTACAAGAGCTGTTTCAATACTCATTCCTTTCTTAATGAGTTTTTCTATAGTACTAGGACTTTTCAATTTTAGCTCATACATCATTTCTGGGACCAGTATCTGGATAAACAGATTCACTTGTTGTTCTTCAGGTATATCGAGAGAAGAACGACTATACAAGCTTCGCCATCGTTGCAAAAAGGTCACTAATGGTTCACCTTGCTTTTGTTTGGTATTGCATAAATCCGACATAGTCACATCACTGTCGATGTTGAACGCGAAATGAGATATAAACTTTTGCGCCAGTTCTGACCAAGTCTTTATATTTCCTGGCAGATGTGAATACCAATTAATGTAGCATCGGAATTAGGAATCATCAAAGCAATATATAAAAGGACATATCATTCATTATTAGCTCAATCACAAACACACATTGCAATGATCTAATCCTAAGCACACTCAATAGAGACATAGAAACAAAGCATTCAAAAGCAAAGATTCATGCAAACTAGATGACGATTTGGATGCTTCTTCCATGCGGCTCCATTGTTCTTCTTTCTTCTCCAAATAGGTTTGTTGTGGATCTCACCTTCAAGTGCATACACCTAATTATGAAAGCAAGATTGACATTCAAGAATACTTGAAGCGTAAGTTCAATAGTCTGATAAGAATTCGCGGCTAGGGATTGATTGAAGAAAATCATCCAATTTATAGAGAAATTGGAGAAATGAACAAATTAGCATGATAGTGATTCGAATGGAAATTCAAATCAAGAATAGCAAAATTATGACATATCTATGACAAATTGCTATGCAAGGCTTATGACAATTCATGACAAATTTCTATGTCAAGAATTTATGACAATTTATGACAAATTCTATGACAAATTTCTATGTCAAGAATTTATGACAATTTATGACAAATTCTATGACAAATTTCTATGTCATTTCCATAAATTTAGGAGAGAAATAGGAGGAAATTGAAATTAAGAATTAAGAAATTAGAAAATTTAGAAAAAGAGGAATTAAGAAATTAGAAATTAGGAAATTGATGAAAATTAGAAATTAGGAATTAGTGAATTAATTAATAATTTTTCATTTATTAATCAATTCACAAAGAGGAATAATTAGCCAATTAAATGAAGATTTAATTGTAATGAGAAGACTTAGGATAAATAAGTAATTTATTAATCCTAAAGGAAGAAAATGACACACAAGGTTAAATGATGAAATCACGAAACCTTGGAAGACGAAATAGGTCTTGAAAGATAATTGACTCGATTTGATTTGATTTTGGACTGATAAATGACCAATGTGATAAATGATTTGATTGAGAAAATGCGCCAATTGACGAGGAACAATGACAAATTGATCCAAATTGACATAATTAAGACAGACAATGATCGATAGACAAATCGATCGCCAAATGACAAGATTGACAAGAGGACAAGAATCGATGACAAAATAGATTGCAAAACGATAATATTGAAAATGACCACGATCAATGACAAATCGATCGCAAATGACAAGATTGATAATGATAAAGATTGATGACAAATTGATAAGAGGACAAAACCCTAATTAGGATTGACAATGTCCAAAATGATAAGATTGATGATAAGATTGATAAGAGGACAAAACCCTAATTAGGATTGACGATGTCCAAAATGATAACAAATTAGCACGCACATTGATGCGATAGGATAAAATCGATCAAAATCATGATTGGATAGTGTTGTCGACAAGACCAAATTCGAAAGCGAGACAAATGAAGAATGTAGAAGAATGACTCGATGTTCGCAAATGATAAAGATCAAGTGCGAATCATAGGAGAAATGTTAATGCGATGCAAAAACCTAAAATGAGGCAATGCGCAAATGTTAAAGTATGACCTCGCAAGCGTTGACCATTTTTAGGTGTCTACATTTTGCCCCTCTTTGAGACAATGCGATTTTAAGCATTGTTTCAAAGAACAATAATGAAAATGCCCCAGACAATAACAATGACATATGAAAATGCCCCAGACAATAATAATGACATATGCATGCCCCCTCGAGGAATTGGCCGGAAACATGCGGAAAAGAGGCCAATTGATCGATAAAAATGATAGGATCGAACGGACTGACAATCGGAGATCGGATGCATGAAGGACAAGCAATGTAAGGTGCACAAGACCGCGACCAACATAAGATGGAGAGGATGCACGTCCATCTATGCAATGACAAAAAGCTATAAATGAGACCAAGAGGGTGAAAATTGCTCATTTGCACTAGCTAAAGAGGAGAATTTGTTGCTCTGGACAAGGACACTTGCAGATAGATGGCGAACATTCCAGTGGCGGATCACCTTGGAGAACGTGTACGCACATTCAGACGACCAGATGACGCAGGAGCAGCGGTATGTATCTCGAAAACCCATGTGTTGAATTTCATGAATTTTGAGTGCTTGCGGGACATTGCGGGGCCCACGGGGGATGAAAAAGATGACCTCTGTGCTTGTGTCATCTAGTTCTGCGCTTGTGTTAAGTGTTCTGCACTTGTGTAGGAAGACACAAGCGCAGGTCATCTGACACAAGCGCAAGTTACAAGATACAGGCGCAAGTATGCATAAATGACCCAATTTTAACTCAAAATTGCATGCAAATGACTTGAAAAGGGGGGACAAGGGTGGGATAGGCCAATGTAGATGAAAAACACCCTGATTGGACATGAAAATGAGGAAATGCAACCTGTAGGAGCAAACCCTAAAACTGACAAAATGATGCCCCGATTGTGATGCAGAGTCGACAGTATCCGTTGATCACGCGGGAGAATCGACCAGACTGTTTCATGCTACGACATAGACTCAGGAGCACAGAGAGAGACACATTAGCAGGACTGGGGATATATTACATCACATACATGCCCGAGATTAGGGCAAACACAGGATTTCTTACCGCATTGGCAGAGCGATGGCATTCGGAGACTTCCTCATTCCATTTGGCGACTGGCGAGGCGACAGTGACTCTAGAGGATGTATGGCGCATCCTCCGCATTCCGATACATGGGGAGATGATAGAGTATGACCCAGTGACAGGGAGAGACGCGTTATGCAGGCTGTTTGAGTGTGACACGGATGATCTGGACATCGTCGAGAGGGAGATCGGTTGGGAGAGCATGGCGTCCGAGTATGACCGACGATATGTGGTGATAGCAGTTGTGATAGCATGTCTTCTAGCAGGGGATAGACGAGGACATGGATTCCCTATTGGCTGGGGAAGAGTACTAGAGCGGATGGCGACAGAGGGGACAGTGTATGCATGGGGACCATGTGTACTGGCTATGCTCTATTTTCAGCTGCATCAGATAGCATATCAGGGAGTGCAGACATTGAGCTGTGGAGTCACATTACTGCAGGTATGGGCATTTGAGCATATTGCCATATGTCGACCGATTACAGAGAGACAGGTAGTACCACACCGACCATATGTGTACTGCTATGGGGGAGCACTGAGACAGGGTCCGTTTGGATACATACTATACTGGCGACATGAGCTAGACAGACTGAGAGAGTTCATATGGAGGCCATATCGAGATTACCCCGGATGGTCAGATGATCATGAGGAACTACCATATTGCAGACAGGAGAGGTACCTGATTGGGCGACCAGTGAATCGCTAGAGAGTGATTGAGATGTACCTGCCAGAGAGGGTCAGACGACAGTTTGGAGAGACACAGGATGTACCTAGGAGGATGGCATGCTTTGCCCGATCTCATAGAGAGACGAGTTAGTGGGGTAGTATGATTCAGCCACACATAGCATATGCCGACTTTGCACAGCTACAATAGAGACAGTGGGATTGGTGGTTAGATGTGGTAGATGCTGGGACGACAGAGGAGTATGAGATATGGTTTGCACCACGACGGCCAGTGCCATTGACAGATCCAGATATTCCAGTACCGAGGAGACAGGAGGACTTCCCACTCACAGGAGAGGAGGGAGATGATGAGGATGAGGAGGAGAACGAGGATGATGATGAGGATGAGGACGAGGATGAGGATGAGGATGAGGATGAGGATGATGATGATGATGGTGACGGAGATGATGGTGGGGAGGACGATGATGAGCCAAACTCAGCTGATTAGGAGACATTGCAGGATATTCCTCTAGAGCCGGGGATAGCTAGGACAGAGGAGGTGGAGATGTGCAGGGCTACCATAGCGAGTCAGCAGGACTATATTGCGACTTTGGAGAGAGAGCAGGAGCAGTTCAAAGCGGAGATAGCCAGACTCACAGAGGCTCGAGATACAGCCATAGCTCAGGCACAGCAAGAGGGACAGAGAGTCACTGAGTTCATTGGGTCGATTAGGGATGCTAGTGCACGGGAGATGGCACTGATGCTGGTAGAGACTGGAGAGGAGAGACTGTATTGGAGGACTCTATATGAGAGTGCAGTTCCACCAGAGCAGAGAGCACCGTCATATCGGGCACGATCGAGGATAGAGAGCAGGTCACGCTCTCGGAGGTCATTGAGCAGCATGGGGGTGAGTGGACCTGTGAGACCACCACAGCCAGGACCAGGAGGGACATCATCCACGAGACATGGCAGGGATGAGGAGGACAAAGGGAGCACCTAGTGACAGAGGCACGTGCTCCTTATGACAGACAGTGGACATTATGTAGTTTGACATGTTGTAGTCAGCCTGCGGGCCATACTTAGGACAGATAGTTCGATTTTGTACTCCGATATTATTATGATATGTGACATGAAATGCATCGATATGATGGGATGCAATGTGTTATGATTTGTAGTTATTTTTCTATGTATGGATGACTTATGTACTTGTTCATGAACATGTATGGATGTATTTTTATGTATTTTTGATGTATTTATGAAATGAAATGGATAAATATTTGACGTAATATGTGATGCTTGATGCAATGCAAATGTACTAACCAATGGATGCAGGACGCAATATGTATGTTTGGAGATCGGAGCACTAGACCGAACTGACTATCCGACCGGACGAAAGAAGTGTTAGTAAGAAGAAATGAATGAGACAAAGGACAGTTGAAGAAAAACTTGCTTTCAGTAATGCACTTTGTAGGTGAGAACCTTTATTTTTATGTAGCAAAATGGATGCGTAGCATCATGGCATGGAAGGCCAGAGCTGAAATGCAACCCTTTTTGCAAAAGATAGACACATCACAGACAAACGACAATCACAATCAAAAAAGAAAGAGACCATGAGCCATCCCGGTCACTCTAAATCACTCAGTGACATCATCGAGCAACATAGGAACATGATCGAAGATAAATCAAGAAAAAGATAAGATGCGCAAATTCAAACAAATCAGACAAACATCTTGATCTTCATTGTCAAAAGTTGAAAGTGCTGATAGGACGATCATGCTGTCTGGTTTCAGGAAATGCGGTACCTCGTCTAAGACAGGACATAGTCTGGTTTCGAGTATACCACACCTTGTATAAGACCCATGATAATAGGAACAAGGACAAATGATTTGGATACTGATATTCGATTGAGATGACAATTGTGATCAGTTTGAATGTTTGGTTTTGATTGAAAAAGTTCATCTGGTTAAGCATGATTTCATTAAAGCGCAGTGTTGAATTGATTGTCTTGGATGTATGCTCGGTGATCTGTCTTATGCACAGGGGGGTTATTTATGTTTTGTTTTGCTTTTCGAGATTTTACAATTGTTTTTGTTCGTTTTCTTTCAAGACTTTATTTGATTTTTAGGGATTTTTTCAGGACATTATTTGATTTTTAGAATTATTTCAGGACATTTTTCAATTTTTTTGTTTGAATTTTTTCAGGACATTTTTAAATGTTTTTGGAAGATTTTTTCAGGACATTTTAAAAATTTTATGATTTGTTTGATTTTTTCAGGACATTTTTCAATTTTTATGATATTTTTTCAGGACATGATTTGATTTTTATGATTTTTGCCCCCAGTGTCTAGCAAGGCAAGGAATATGATAGGTGAATAAATAGGCTTGCTGAATATGTTGGTGGATGGAGGGAAGATAAAGGCCTTTTATCGTGGAGACAATACAGATGCAATTTCCAAGGGCTATGGCGTGATGGGACAAGAGACTGGATATGACAATGTAAAGAAGGAACATGGCATGAGGGACATGTCAAGAGGTGTTTGAAACCATGTTTAAATTTTGCGTCCTTATGTCAGATCAAGATCAAGGGATAGAAAGAGTGTATGGATAGTGATAAGATATGGATAGGATAAGCAAGACCAAGAATGGATAAGGGACATGGACTGAAGGTCGGGATTGGCTAAGGGATAGTGGCAGAAAGTTTCAATAAGACAGGGAATATGGATGAAAAGTTGTAATAAGCAAATGGATAAAGACCAAAAGCTATGATAGACTAAAAGCTGCAAATAAGATGCGTGATGCTCATGACGATCGTCAGCCTTGTCAAGATCAAAGGTGGAAAGAGGAAATGGACATGAGGGATAATAGGATATGAAGGGTAATAGGACATGAAGGAGTATGACATGGTATGATAGGATAATGGAACAATGAAGGACAAAAGGATATGAAGGAGGAAACCTGCCCCCAAGTGTGGTGTGCAAGAAGTTCATAGATTACGCATGACGCCTGTTTGCCAGGTTTTCATCACGGTACTTGCCCAAGGCGCCTGTTTGCCAGGTTTTCACCAGTGGACGAATTATTTTTGCTTTACTTTTTTTTTTTTTTTTTCTTTTTTCATCATTTTTTTGTATTTTTTCATTTATTTTTATTTTTTTTTTTGTATTTTTTCAGGATCATATTTGAAGAAGTGCTGATAGAAAATTATGCCCAGTACTTGCGAAGATGCATGCTATTGATAGGATCAGACAGAGGTTCACCTTCTGGAATCGCAAACTGATATGCCCCCGAGCAATAGGCTGCAGTTACTATGAAAGGCCCAACCCAATTAGGTTCAAACTTGCCCTTGATGATGTCAGTAGACTGTGCATTCTTGGGATTTGCCTTTAAAACCAGATCTCCCACTTCGAAGTGTCGCCCTTTGACTTTCTTATTATAAGAGCAACGAAGACTGTTTTGATATGCTTGCAAATGTGTCAAAGCTGTTTGACGCTTTTCATCTAACATTTCAAGCTGATGCAACCGAGAGACTCTGTGTGTCTCATCATCAATCAAGTGTTGCAAGGAGACTCGCAAGGAAGGAATCTCGACTTCCAAAGGTAAAATGGCTTCCGCACCATACACCAAGGAATAAGGTGTTGCGCCAGTAGGTGTGCGGATAGAAGTGCGATAGGCCCATAGTGCTGGATTTAACTGTACATGCCAATCTCGACCAGCATCATTGACAACCTTCTTCAGGATCTTGATAATGGTCTTATTTGATGCTTTAGCTTGACCATTCCCCTGTGGATAGTATGGACTAGAGAAACGGTGTTGAATATGAAACTTGTCACAGAGTTCTTTAACATCTTTATTCTTAAAAGGTCGACCATTATCTGTGACTATGGCAAGGGGTACCCCATATCGGCATATGATATAGTTCAACAAGAATTTTGAAATTTGGATACCAGTGATATAAGTCATGGGGATAGCCTCGATCCATTTGGTAAAATATTTTGTAGCTGTAATAATGAACTTGTGTCCATTTGCAGATGTTGGGTGAATTTTGCCAATAAGATCCAATCCCCACTGAGAAAAGGGCCATGGAGATATAACAGAATGAAGCTCTTGGGCTGGTGCATGAATATAATTTCCATGGATCTGGCATTTGTAGCACTTTTTAACAAAATCATGAACATCTTTTTCCAGAGTAGGCCAATAATACCCAGCACGAATCAACTTTTTGGCTAAGCTAAGACCATTGAAATGGCCCCCACATATACCATCATGAACCTCGTGTAAAGTCGTTTGTGCTTCGTCAGAATCCAAACACCTGAGGAGGGTATGGTCAAAGGAATGACGGTAAAGGGTGTCGGCGATGATGACATATTTGGCTGCTTGTCGGATAAAGGCTCGGCGTTGGTTAGCGGAAAGGTTAGGTGGTACGGTTTGGGATTTCAAATACTGATATACGTCATTGTACCATGGGGAATTGGGACCAACAAGAACACACATCACATCAGCTGTCGAAATGTCAAAAGAGGGGACCAGCAATTGTTCAACCAAGAATTCACACTTGTCCATATTATGAGGCATATTCAACATGGAAGCAATCGTAGCCATTGCATCTGCCGACTTGTTTTGCATTCTTGGCACTTGACTGAAATGGATAGCTGTGAATTTTGTCTTGAAGAAATCTACCATGTTCTTATAAGGAATAAGCTTTTCATCCTTTGTTTCATAGTCATCATTGACTTGTCGGATGACTAGTTGAGAATCTCCATAGACTTGCAAATGCGTGATGTTCCAATGGACTGTGACTCGGAGTCCTGTGACCAGTGCTTCATACTCTGCAATGTTATTGGTACAGTGGAAAGTTATTCTGTAAGACTTTGGAATAGAATTAATGTAGACATAAGTGTATTATCTTGATCTTCCTCAATAAACTCACTTGGTCATTTCCTTAAGATCATTGCAATAAAGCCACCTTTCTTTCGAGGTTTTGACATAGTTGTATCTGGAATTTGAACTTGTTTGGAAAGGAGTTGGTTTGATGTCATGTTTTGATTTTGAACTAGATGCTGATCAAATTGGTTTGACATGTTCAAAATTTGGCTTGGTGCATGTTGCAAGTTTTGTTTTTGAATGTTTTGTTGTGGTTGTTGACATTGATATGTTGATTGAACTTGCTGATGTTCCACCATTGGTTGAACTATTTGTTGACATTGTATAGTTGGTTGGACATATTGTTGAAATTGGACCATTGGTTGTGTTGGTTGAATATGCTAGACAATTGGTTGTGATGGTTGAAAATTTGATTGATAGTAAACACCTTCTTGTTCTTGTTGTGGAGGCACATAATGTTGAAATTGATGTTGTCTCTTTTCTTGAAATTGTTTCATCATCTCTATTTGGGAGAGGAGAGCTGGTATGTCTGATCGTTCAAGAAGAGATCTTACATCAATTGGCTCGACCTTTGGATTTCGACCTGGAAATTTTTGAAACACTTTGGACATTTGTGATCTATTCTTCGCAATGTTTTTCACTCTTTGTTCCAAAATCTCATTTTCTTGAGCTAGTTTCTCCTCTAGTTTTTGTATTTGGAGACTTGTTTCATCATAAAGAGTTTGATCGATATTGCCTTGTTCTTGGGTTCGATATAATTGTGATTGCATTGTCGGTTGATATGTCAAACTTTGTTGCATCATTGGTGCTTGGAACCTTGTTTCAATAGACATGTCACTATGCAATGTTTTTGGGATTTTTCAAGGATAATGTATGATATGCAACTAAATGTGAACTAAATGAATGAGGATGCAATCTATGGCAAGAATGCAACCTATGTTTTTGGTTGTTTTTGAAGATTTTGACAAACTTATGAACGCAAATCTAAAAGAGACCTTTAGGAAATTGAAATGATGTCTAGACCTCAAAGGACAAAAGGACTTAATTGACAAAGGACAAGATGACAATGTCTCCCCTATATGCTTGGATACTAAGCTAGGTTTGACGGAATGATATTGATGACAAAAGGACAAAAGACTTGATAAGGTCTAGACTTCTTAACAATGACTTAGGGTTTATCAAAGATTTGGATTATTCAAGTATGACAAGACCTAGTTTTTGACACTATATGAAAAGGGACAATTACTATGCAAATGACCCTAATATGATATGATAATGACCTAAGCTTAGTGAAGAGACTTAGGGTATGCAAATATAAATGTATGACAATGATATGACTTTAATGCAAGAGGACATATGCAAGTGGATGACTCTTATTAATATGCAAAAGGAGTATGACTTAGGTGAAACCTAACCTTGATATTTGACAATGACTTTGCAAAATGCAACCTAGGATGAACCTAAATGTAAGTGACATAAATGTTGAGACAAGTTTTTGAACAATGTTGGATAACCATGTTTGAAGAAGATGATCTTTGAATCTTGTTGAATTTTTGTTGGATGAATGTCTCTTATGTTTAACCTTGTTTTGAATCAATTTGTTTTGCTTTTTGAAATGGGATGCAATTCAACTTTTGACAATCAAAGAATACAAGATATTGCAACTTAGACTCAAGACACTCATGCTCATTTCCACATTTCTTATGGTAGGCAAAGACATTAGGCACTTGAGAGGTAGACTCATTATGAGATTCAAGGAGAATACATAGATGCTTGACCCCACGGGCTCCCCTCCACGGCACTCACTTCTCAGGGCAGCCAAGCATCAGTCCCCATGGAATCTCCCCATGGCGAACTTAGTATCTCTTCCAAGTATCCGAATTTGTCCTTCTCAAACAACTAGAAGGGTTTTTGGCCTCTAAAAACAAGGTGTTTAGTAAGGATTTCTGTTAAGCATTACTCCTTGATGTCACACAAGCGTGATTGAGACATTAAGCCCATCAAGATACCAAACAAATGTAGTCGCGCAAGCACGATTTAGACCAAAAGGCCCTACTTAGATGTTGATATGAGAAAGAGTTTCAAGGGGCATCACTTCCCAAGTAACTACAATTCCCACGTAACACTTCCTTCAAAGCTTTCGCTCATCGGGTATTTTTTTATAGTGAGTTAGAATGCCAAGGAATTCTAGCCGTACTCACTTTGGGTCGTTCCCTTCTCACGATTATCACTTGCTTGCAAAAGCAAAGTGGTCGGGAAGGCAGGCCCTCTAAAGGAGACACACAATCAACAACACAAGCATGGTATCGAAGATCTGGATTTCTGATCACCCTATGAAGGATGAGAGGATACTCTCCTACTCCAATGTCATACTTAACAATCAAAGCAAACAAATGTTTATTCCAACCTATTTAAAAATCACTAAGTGCCTAATTAAAAATCATAAACACAAAAGTTTGGTTGTTTCTCCAAGGCAACCTGCAAAACCCAAGTTAGAGGTTTGATTTGTTGTCTTTGACCATCGATTCTGCATAACACATGTTAGTAGTTTGATTTGTAGTCTTTTCCATGCGTATGCCAAGATTCTGCACAAATAATTAGTACCAAAATCCAAAGCACAGAAAACAGAATGCAAAAAACCAAAAATTTCAAGTAAAAACTGCATTTTTCACCTCTGTTCTGGACTTTACACAAGCGCAGAACTCATGACACAGGCGCAAGATGTATGACACAAGCGCAGAATGTCACCTACACAGGCGCAAGATGCAGGACACAGGCGCAGAAGTGTCCAGAATACCCTGTACGGCCCTGTTTTTGGGTTTTTAACCTGCAAAATCAACTTGAAAGCACTCCAAAACACAGTAAAAGGGTTAGAAGGTTAGTATTCACGTTGGGTTCACCAATTAATGTAGCATCGGAATTAGGAATCATCAAAGCAATATATAAAAGGACATATTATTCATTATTAGCTCAATCACAAACACACATTGCAATGATCTAATCCTAAGCACACTCAATAGAGATATGAAAACAAAGCATTCAAAATGAAAGATTATGCAAACCAAATGCAGAATTGAATGCTCCTTCCATACGGCTCCATTGTTCTTCTTTCCTCTTCAATGGATTTGTGGATCTCACCTACAAGTGCACATACAATTGAAAGCAAGATTGATGAAAAGCTCAAGAGTACTAGAAGCGTAAGTTCGATAGTTTGATTAAGGATTCGGATTCAAGATTAGCTTTGATTGAAAATCATCCAATTTATAGAAGAATTGGATAAATGACAAGATTAGCATGATGCAATTCAAATGGAAATTGCAAATCAATATGACAAATTATGACAAATTATGCACTTTCCATGCACAATTTGATTGATTGATAATTGATGACAAATTATGACACATTCTATGTCAAAATTGATTGATTATCAATTATGACAGTTTAAGACAAATTGACATGCCATTCCCATGGAATTAGGAGATGAAATAGGAGGGAAAAGAAATTAGAAATTAAGAAAATTAGAAAATTGAAATTGATGACAATTAGGAATTAGAAATTGATGGAAAAATAGGAAATTAGGAACTAGAAGAAATTAGGTGAATTAATTAACAATTTGTCATTTATTAATTAATTTACAAGAGGAAGAATAATTAGCCAATTAAATAAAGATTTAATTGTAATGAGAAGACTTAGGATTAATAAATAATTTAGTAATCCTAGAGGAAGAAATGACAAATTAGGTTAAATGAATAAATCATAAAACCTTAGAAGACGAATTAGAAATGCGAAAATGACAATTAGGTCTTGATTGAAGATAATTAATGTCGTGATTTTGAATTGATAAATGACCAGTGCGACAAAATGATTTGATTAAGAAAATGCGCCAATTGACGAGGAACAATGACAAATTGATCCAAATTGACATAATTGAGACAGACAACGATCGATGACAAATTGGTCGTAAAATGACAAAATTGATAAGAGGACAACGATCGATGACAGAATATATTGCAAAACGACAGGATTGAAAATGACCACAATCGATGACAAATCGATCGCAAAATGACAAGATCGAACATGACAACGATAAGAGGACAAAACCCTAATTAGGATTGACGATGTCCAAAATGATAAGATTGATGATAACATTAATAAGAGGACAAAAATCGACCAAAATCATGAATGAAGATTGTTATCGACAAGACCAAATTCGAGAACGAGATAATTGAAGAATGTAGAAGAATGACTCGATGTTCGCAAATGATAAAAACCAAGTGCGTGACATAGGAGAAATGTTAATGCGACGCAAAAACCTAAAATGAGGCAATGCGCAAATGTTAAAGTATGACCTCGCAAGCGTTGACCATTTTTAGGTGTCTACAAGAAACACTATGTCTATTGAACCTCCTTTCCTTCTCCATCTTGGATCTTCTACTATGATCAGGTAATTTGCAACTCTTGTTATCCTTTCTTCTTCGAAGAGATTACTCGAGGTGTTTACATTTAGCGTCTCAATATAGTTGATCTGAATATCCCTGTAAACTACACATTCCATGATGTAATTCCATTGCAATCTATATGAAATGAGTAATAAATTTGGTAGGAGGTTTATAATTGAATTTATAGGCATTCTATTAAAAATTGTTATAACATTAGAAGTGTGTGTTAATCATTAGTAGTTATTTATAAGTCTTGATACAACATTAGGTGGTAAGTCTTCATATGAATCATTGTAGCAATCTTGAATGTCATTCTCATTGATATTTTGAACACTGATTTTTGTTGAGTACAAATTGGAACTTATAGTAATGTGTTGACTTGTTACTTGTTATATCGGTGTGCGAGTTGTAAGTACTTTACAAAGTCAAGTATATGAACATGACAATTGTTTAACAAGTCGCTTTCTTATCATTGTCAATAATTTAGGGCTAACATTCATAATGTTGTTCTTTAACTTGAATTTGAAGATCTATGTGAAAGATTGTAGAACACGAGGATTTGGTCATGCGAATTCTTGTTAGAAAGGTCAAGGTAAAGCAAGCACTGGATCATTTATGGTTTTACAACATTGTCAATGTAATAGAAAACTTTTGTTTCATTTCCCAATGCCTTTCAATAGAATATCCATATAATTTGAATGCATGCTCATGTCGTAGTTGCATGCACTTCAAAGTGGAGGCAAAATGTATAGGTCGTATTCATGTTGGTCAATGTTATATTTGATATCGCTTATTGTTATTAATCCCAAAGGGTTTGGCCTAAGAGAACATGATCACCTATCAAGTTAGAAATATTTTCAACAATATGTTTATATCTTCAAAGATATTTCTACCTTAATAGTCTCAAATGTTAACAAAAATTAAATTAAATTAAACATGTATTTTGTGAATTCAAACGTTCACGTCGCATTCACTTGATACACTAAACTACAATAATTAAAATCAAAATTAAAGACTAAATATCAATCTACAATTATTTTATTCTAAATCAAATTTTAAAATGATTATCATGCTTAAACATTTGAAGAGAACATCAATGCTATATTCACATTTAATTTTCAAAAGTATTACAATATGAATGTTGACTCCTAAATTAATATATATTAATTATAAAAAATTATTTCTACCATCACAATATTAAATAATAACAAGAGACGCATAGCGTCATGTTCCTGCCGAGAGTTAGAAAAGTAGAGAGTAGAAGAGAAAAGGAAAAATGGAGAATCAATAGAAAGGTGGGATCAATGGATTGCAAAACATTAAGAAGTGGATATTAGAAGTAGTAGGCATGAGAGATAAAAATAGTGCAAAATAGGGAATTAATTGGGAAAAAATTTCTATGTTTTATATTGTATGTGTAAAAGAATCAATTTTTTTTTAAGTGCAAACTTGATTTACAGTCCATTGCTATCATTATCAAATCTTGATTTCCAGAGTATGTGTAGAAGAATCCAAAAAAAATTAAGTGCAAACTTGATTCATATGAAGAGAGGAAATTTTGATACTAAAACATTAAATTTTTGTAATTAAATCCTTTTCCTATTTACTGTTTAGAAATAAACATATTTTATGGGTTCTATCATTTTCCTTATGAAACAATAGTGTTGTACAATTCTTTCTCTCAGTAGTTTTTTGTAAGTTCTAAGAAGACATCTTACAAATTTTGTTATATTCTAGTAGCAAAAGCATAAAAAGCAAAGCAATTTAAAATTGTTAATCTTCTAAAATATGCATAACAAAGCTCATATAAACCAACAATTTACAATAAAATTTGGGACAATGAAAGGCATTTTGAGCAGTAGATTGAATATACAGATATTTGAGTAGATCACAAGAAGTGTTAAAAGGATATTTATGCCCAAGAAAGGAAAATAATTGCACCTTACTATTGAAGTAGGGCATTGAAATATTTTTGGTAGAGATTTTACGAAACACAGATATGAATTAGAAGCAAATCCAAGAAATAATTTAATTAACAATTTTTTTGCAAATTGCATACAGTTTGATGTGATATTTATTGTCATTGAACATGGGTATGCTAGAAGGTAAGCAAGAAAAGCTCCTTTAAGCACTTCCGGTACTCAATTTTTGTTACCATCCATATGTTTTGGAATTTAATGCAATGCTCTTTTAGGAATATAATGCAGTTCAATTTCTCAACATGAGAATGTGGGTATGTGCGTTACTTTTGTGACTGTAAACAAGAAGACTTTTTCTTACTTTAGGAGATCTAGGCTAAGTTAGCATTTGTGGGCTTTATGGTATCCAGACGTGAGACCAGCTACAGGAGAAGTGTTGGCTGATTCATCTTTATATTCTTCAGATGATGAAAGAGAATCAAAATAGTGGATAAAATATGAGGGAAAATAAAATGTTCAGTTTTTATAAACTGTTTTTTGATAATTCCAACAGTTGATGTTGTAGATTGTTTAGTTTTCTAGAGGTTATTATATTTTTTATTTATTCTTACATTTTAGCACTGCTTGTGTATTATTTCATGTGTTTCAACAGTTCATTGAACTCACTGTTGTATAATGTACCTCTATGAAGATGGGTTTTCAACGAGAGAAATAATATTGACATTAGCTTCCCAAAATCGATTGAAACCTTTGTTTTACAGATTCTTATGGCAATGAATTGACAGTAGAAAAGGAATCATGCAAGAACAAAAATAAAGAAATTTATTTATTATTATTCCAAATCACTTTCAAAGAATTGATCTGTTTTATTTGAATGCTGAGGCATAATAACTTTTAAAATTTCAATGTTAAAATTGGGCAAATCACAACTTTTGACTTGGTGGGTGCGAGATGGGTGTTTAAATTGGGGAAAAGAGCACACAGACTTGACGGGTGCCATGTATCGCATCAAGTTGGATGCAATCTCTGTATGACTGGGCATTTCAAAAGTGTGATCTAATAAAAAGCTTTATAAAGTCGTTGCCTATGCATATACCTCATTTATGTTTGTTTCACATAAGCGTTCATTACAATAATTAGAATGGTTGCCAACATATACAATTACCTGCTCATCAGTGGAAATAAATGGAGAGGCATAAGCAATATACGCTATAGACCAACTTCTCATTTAAGATTTTCTGATAAAATGCGCTTCCTCCGTATGTGAAAGCAAAAATCCAATCTTGTAAAATCCTCTGCGCAAATGGAAGATAGGCGCAGTTTTGATGGATTGGGCGGGAATGAATTTTAAACTTGGCATGAAATCATGATACTGCGGATGGTATTGATGTCTGGGCACTGTCATAGGACGATACTGACAAATGATGTGATACTATTGCAGGACAAATAGCGCAACTCACCGTTACAAAATAGAACGGAAACGGGAAAGGCAAAAAAACAATTGACTGGTAAGACCTTAGTGTGTGCTACTTAAGGCAACCCGTGAAGCAGGGGCATGAGGGCCACAACCAGAGCCAAGAACACCCGTTTGTAGAACTTTCATAGTTTTCACTGAAAAAATTTAGACTTGTGTATGTCGGATGTTTCCAAAACCTCTGTTATAAGCTTTTGTGTATGTCGGATGTTTCCAGAAACCTCTGCTATAAGCTTTGTATGTATCAGATGTTTCCAGAAATCTAGTAGGAACTAAAATAAATAAGTAAAAAATACTGGAATCTGGTTGGATAACCAAGAAAAGTTTCTTTTTTATAAAAAAATTTGCAGCATCCTCCAATCATAATTGGAAAAAATGATTTATTATTAATTATTAAATGTTTTTAATATTGAAACATTAGAAAAAAAATAAAAAACTAAAAAATTCTCTATTGTGATTGGATAGCTATAAAAGCATTTTTGCATCCAACGGATGCGATAGTTTTCTGCCTTCGGCAGGAACTAATAATAAAAGCCACTCAGATGTGGATTCTTTCTCCAACATGTCCCAAAGGAAAGGGGCATGATATTTAATGCATCAGAAGACATGCCCCAAGCAGCTTCATGCAATGCATGTTCATAAGCATGCTACATTCTCTATTTCATGTAATTAAACCTTGGTAGTGTGTGATTCAATAGATAATAATCAAATTAAAATCATAAAAAAATGTTACAGCTTGTAGGTTTCTTGAATTTTACACAAGTGATTTTTTGGTGATATGTGTTTGAGTTAAAGTGGCTAATATTTGTGTTATTTTCTTACTCATATTCCATATAGGGAAGAGTAATTACAAATAAATATGGGGAGGGAATACTATAATTTTTAAATGCAAAAATAGTGAACATAATCAATAGATATTAATCTTAGCGTGTATGTGTGTGTGTGAATGTTTGTTGTTTCATGTCTTGTAAATGTATTATAGAGTTCGTATGAGATCTATATCTAAAAGAAGTTGTTATTAGATGATAAATAACATTTTCTTGTAACATATATCCATACACAAATTCATACTTCTTTCAAATAAATATAAAAAATGATTAATTTGTATTATTAGACTTTTTATTAAATTTAATTATTTCCTTAAAAAAAAAATTTAGAAACAAGATTCTTGCATATGTTTATGCATGGACATTAATAGCAATTTTTTTATGCCAAAGCTCTATGCATGCATAATTATTATTATTATCATTTTTTTAATATAAAGAAATATTTAACATTCTTATGATTGTAATTTCTTTTAATCAACTTCAAATTTTATACAATTATGATGGCATAGTCATGTTAATTCAAAATATTTCAAACATTTAGAAAGCAATAATAATGTATTTTAATATTTTATTGGGTTAAGGAGGAATAAAATTTTGGAGAAAGAAAATCCCTCCATTTCCTTAAAAATTGAAACTCCTAAAAATATTTTAAACATTTAGAAAGCAATAATGTATTTTTTATATTTTATTGGGTTAAGGAGGAATAAAAGTTTGGAGAGGGAAAATCCTTCCATTTGCTTTAAAAATGAAACTCCTAAAAAAACTTTGCATGACTGCCACAAACCAAGATGAAATAAGTTAGCCAATTATTCAAAACAAATATAAAATATCAAGCTCCCACATTTTTGACCAAATTTTGATTGCAATACTTTAACTATTTTGAAGAAACAAAGAATAACATTGAATTTATAAGTTTGTGAAAATGGAGAAAACTTTACATTGACTTAAATTGTTTTATTTACTTCTTATGAATGTATTCAAAATAAAATTGGATATTCATTTTGTTGGTGTAAATAATTATTCATCATGGATATTATTACACCTTACTTAAGTTTACTTAGGTACATGCATTTCATAGTAGTTTGGGTATGAGACACTTGGGTGTTTGTTCCACATTGGGATAGTGTGTGTAAGAGAATTTCCACATTTTATGGTGTTGATCTTGTTACTACTTTATCATATCCACTTATTGTGGAGTGATAATTCCACCTTCGGTGGGTGTTCCACCTCATGTGGAATATTTTATTGTTTCTCCTACCTACCACACCTATTTCCTACCTACCCTTGTTTCTTATTGAGCCACATGTCATGTTTGTGTGCTCACATATCCATATAGCCTTGCTTATATATGCAGGCTTATATTCATTGTATGTAACTATTGAGTTATTGATCTATTGATCATTCATCTATTGATGAGAATACAATTTATTCTTGTCATATATGTTGTCTCTCTGTTTTGTACATTTCATTGAGCTCTTTATCTTGGCAAAATTTCACATGGTATCAGAGCCATTGGAGTGTCATTGATTCGTCTTTGAGAGGCATTATTGTGACATCAAGAGGCAGATCTGAGGAGCAGCATCTTGTGGAGGCGTCCTAGACCAGATCCGACCTTACCATTGCGTCCGAGTGGCCATTTCCATGAATTTTGAGTATAAATTCGGCCTATTTTGATGAAAACCAAATTTTGGTCTTGGAGGAAAAAATTTGTCCAATTTTGGTCGTACGGTACGAATTTCGAAAAAAAAAATTAATTTTTTTCTGCAAAAAAATTCCATTTATCCACAGGAAAAGAATTTGTTGAAAAAAAAATAATAAAAAATAAATTAAAAAATAATTTTTTTGTGTGGGGTTTACCCCGCCACCGTACCCTGCAATCAATTTTTTTTCTACAGAGACCATACAGCTCGTAGACCGCACGCCCCCCGCCGACGCCCAGGCTTCTTCCCGCTGCCACCGTCTGTGGCCCACACTGCCCGCATTTCTCTCGGCCACCACTCACCGGTCCTCCCAGCAGTCCTCCTGATGCCGACCAGCCCCGGCAGCTCCCGCCGGCCATCAACTCCGATGTCGCCTCCTCATCGAGCTGCCGTGTCCGTCATGTCTTCTTCACTGCAGTTTGTGCCGCAGCTCCTCCACGCGGCTTCTGCCACATCAGCCCTCTGCCTAGTCATCCCACCACATCACCAGACACGTCAACCTTTGTACTTGCCATGCACAATGCCACATCACCTGACCGTACAACCAAGTCATTTTTTCGGCCAACCAGATCGTGCCACGTGTCAATCTATATCGTACGGATGCCCAATCAGCAGGGGAGGCGAAGTTTTTGCGACAGCTAGATGAACATCAAATTTAGGCTCGTGACTTGCTGACGTTATCATTTTTTTGAAATTTTGTAGGCCCCCTCTATTGAGCTTTTTGATTTTGTAGTTCAACTTCAAATGGCCATATCTTGCTCATTTTTGCTCCTTTTTGGGTGCAATCTTTTTTGAAATGGGCTATAATTTTGTGTACTTTCTCTTGGTATCATTATTTTTTTAATTTTTATGGACATATTTTTCAAAAATCTCAGTTTTTGGTGATTGTACCTGTCCAATCCCTGTTTTTGCAACTTTCGGGACTCCTTTTGGGCTCGTACGAACTCCTTTTCAAGTGTCATTTTTTTTTAAAGTGCATAATTTTTTGTCTACTCTCATAATATACTATCACTTTGCAGCAATTTGGGTTAAAAATTGTACTTTCAGCATATGGTCTTTTATGGCCAATTTGGCACTTGTATTGCATAGATCTATCTTGCTAGTCTTTTTCATTGTTGTTCTCAGCCTATTGGGGCAGTTGTAAAACAAAATCATAATTCCACCTTTCCATTATTTGCAAGTGGCCTATTGTACATGCACTTCATATAAAGTGCCAAAATCATCATTTTTCTTTCCATTTTTCTGTTATGGGTTCTCCTAAGTTTCCTCTCTTAACTCCTCGTAATTATTCTACTTGGAAAATTGATGCATGGAGTAAACTTATGGAAAAAGGAATAACTCATTACATTGATGAAACTATTGTTACTCCCGATGATCTTGTTGGTCACTTGGATTGGCTCACTAAAAATATCATGGCAATTGATACCTTAAGAAAGTATGTATCAAAGGGTCTCATTTTTTCATAGTGAGAAATGTACTCTAATCAAGGATGCTTGGCAAAAGTTTCAAGACTCGTATGGTCAAGTTGATGAGATTAGGGGATATCATATTGATAGTGATCTCACCATGTTAGATCCTAAGAACTTTGATACTATACAAGATTATGTCACTAAGGCAAAAGAGTTGAGGGCATAACTCAAGGATTGTGGCATTGATAAGAAGGATACTCAATTGATCTTCAATTTGATGGGAAAACTTCCACAAGAATATGCAACATTTGTTTCTAGTTTCCAAACCCATAGGATGACAATGGGTTCAAGCTACACAATGCCTACATTTGATGCTTTCGCCGAAATGTTGATGATGGAACAAACTAAGTTGATAAGCATGGGCATTCTTAAGACTTCAAAGTCTCAAGCATTAGAACAAAGGAAATCAAGGAAAGAACAACTCAAACAAGAAGAAATGGCAATCAAACCCTAAGGACAAAGCACCACCTTCTCCACAACAAGGAGATTCATCCTCTTCCAAGAGGGATAATTCACCAAAGAGGGAGAGACCTACTTGTGTCTATTGTAAAAAGTTTGGTCATGAGGAGTGTTGTTGCCATTCTAAGAATCGATGAGCTCACACACATCCTCAAAAAGCATAACATTGATTTGCCTAATGTCTACAAGAAGGGTGATTCGCCGACTTCCACTTCCACACAATCAAAAGGGAAAGGGCAAGCATTCATGGCTTCTACAAGTGGGAAGACTCACTCTTTTTGGACAAGAAAAAGAAAAGCTCTTTGTGCTACTACAAGTCATGATTCAGGGAGATGGCTTTTAGATTCAGGGGCTTCTCATCATATGGCATCTTCGCAGTCTATGTTCTCTACATTTGAGTCTTGCACCATGCCACAAATTTTAATGGGCAATCATACATACATGGATGTGATTGGGAAAGGAATTATTTCCATTGGGGATAACTCCTTCAATGATGTGTTGTGTGTACCCCACTTGACAAACAATCTCCTTTCCATATATCAAATCATACATGGCACAACTAAGAGAATTGTGGAGTTCACACCTGAGTCAGTTTTCATTAGAGACTTGGAGACTAGAGCTATCATTGTGACTGGGGTAGTTGATCATGCATCTCGATTATACTCTTTTTTAGATTTTGTTCATGATGATGATTTCACATATGATGATTCTACACATGATGATCACACTTCTTGTGATAGTTCAGATTTTGAGGAGAACTATGGGTACTTGAACTTGGGGATTCTCACACGTGACCCCATTCTTGAGCCTTGTGTTTCATCTCCTCCTATTGATATCACATCACCTATTGCACATGATGATGTAGATAGTGCGACAGTTTTGCCTTCTTGTGATTCAGTGCAACAGGGTATTCATTGTCTTCCACCTTCAGTTTCATTGGATGAGTACATGATAGACATTGCAGGTTTCTTGGAGTGCCTTTTTCAGCAGTGTGGAGCAGTTCACCACCTTTAGAGGGGGTATCTTTCAACATCAACATGGGGACACTTGAGCAGTTTTCAAAGATTTCATTCATGATGAGTTTTTTTCATACATCTTCCCTTCATGATTGGGGAGACTTCATGGATACACCTTTGGTTTTGTTTCTTCCTAAGGGGAGAAATGTTGTTCGATGTTCATGGAGCAGTTTCTTCATACATCATTGAGCTTCTATCATTGGTGTTGATTCTACATTGAGGGGGGATTCCTAGCTTCTCTTCTTCTCTCATATGGGGGATACTTTTTCCTCACATACTTCTATGAGAGTTCTCTTGTATTGTTTTCATCTCTCTTTCGGGGGAGGGTTTTTTCCCATTGGGTTTTTCTCTCTTTCCCCGCTTTATGAGAGATTTCATTGTATTGGTTTGCATGCATTTGCATTAGTACATGGGTGCCTAACATGGCCTCATAGTCGGGACCCATCTTGCATTGCTTAGTTGCATTGTAGACTTAAGTGCATTTCCCTAAGTTGCACTTAAGGGGGTTGTTGGTGTAAATAATTATTCATCATGGATATTATTACACCTTACTTAAGTTTACTTAGGTACATGCATTTCATAGTAGTTTGAGTATGAGACACTTGGGTGTTTGTGCCACATTGGGATAGTGTGTGTAGGAGAATTTCCACCTTTTATGGTGTTGATTTTGTTACTACTTTATCATATCCACTTATTGTGGAGTGATAATTCCACCTTCGGTGGGTGTTCCACCTCATGTGGAATATTTTATTGTTTCTCCTACCTACCACACCTATTTCCTACCTACCCTTGTTTCTTATTGAGACACATGTCATGTTTGTGTGCTCACATATCCATATAGCCTTGCCTATATATGCAAGCTCATATTCATTGTATGTAACTATTAAACTATTGATCTATTGATCATTCATCTATTGACGAGAATATAGTTTATTCTTGTCCTATATTTTGTCTCTCTATTTTGTACATTTTATTGAGCTCTTGATCTTGGCAAACTATCACACATTTCATTAAGTTTTAAGTTAAGATTTAAAAAGTGAGGGAACTCATGAGGAGGATCTTGATGACCCCCAATCTCTACTACTGAGTGGGATGAGAGGGAGAACACAAGTCGACTGTTATTATTACTATTATTCATGGATTTCACTATCAAATCAAATGTTGCAATTAATTTTTTATCACTAATCTCTTCAGTTTCAACAACAATATATAAAAATATAGTTAAATTGTGTATGATTTTGAAAATATTAATATTAACACTACCACGTAATGTGTCGGGTGTTGAAAAATGTATATTATTAGCTATTTTTTAACATCTTGATAACTATTTGAAAAATACATTGTTGAGTTTTATTTTTCTAGATTTTATTGTGTATGAATTTATTGCATCAATGTTTTGAATCACCCTTTGTGATTCATCATCAAGATGAAGGAGTGCAATCAAACTAAGAATAAGAAAGGAGTAGACCTGAGAAGTATAAAAAGGGGCCAAAGGAGGTGACACAAAAAATGAGGGTAGAAGGAACAAAACTGAAAACCTACACAAAGGGAATAAAAATAACCTCAATAAAAATTAGATAAAAAATGACAAAATAAAGCTAAATATAAAAGAAGAAGAGGTAATTAAAAAACACATAAAATAGAGGAAAAATACAAAAAGAATGCCAAGAAAATGGAAAGGAGGAAAGGAAACTACCAAAAGGAAATTCAAGAACAAAGAAAAAGAAATAAAAAGTAAGAATGAACAAGAGGGCCCAAACACATCCAACTAAAATAAAATAAAAACTATAAGAAAAAGATAAGAAGAAGAAGAACAAGCTAGAACATAGGAAAAATAAATCTAAGTCTAATCAATAAAAGAAGAAAGTAAGAAACGACAACAAAGAAGAATAACAATAAATAAACCAACAACTAACAAATAAATAGAGAAAACAAGAAGCAAATGTAAAAACCAAAAACCAAACATTACCACAAAGAAATGAACACACAAACAAAAAAACAAAAAAACAACAACATAAATAAATGCAAAGCACAAATAAACATAAACGAACAGAAAGAGAAAAATAAAACAACCATAAAGACCAACAAAAGTTTCTTACAAATATACAAACACCTAAAAAAATGAATAACTATAGATGCACTAAAATTTCATACGAAAATCCAAACATAAATACATACACCCAACCAAATATACACAAAAACACTAAACAAACAAACCCAAGGGACAAGTTAACACAAAAAGGGGACAAACAAAAATATAAATAAACATATGAACACAGAAAACTTACAAAACTTACCTAAAAGAAAAAATCCAACCAACCGAAACACATAAAAGCAAACAAACCAATAGGCACAAAAATATAAAACTACACCAAAATGACAAACTAACATAAAAACAACCACACAACCAAAGGGCGAAACCCAACATAAAAAAAAACACACAAAGAAGAAAAGACATGCCAAAAAGGAAGTAAAAAATAAATAAATAAAAAAACCAAAGAATACAAAATTCAAAGGAGAAATAAAAAAATAAGAGAGTGAAAAAAAAGAATGAATCAAACTAATAAAAAACCAACACACATAAACAAACAAACAAACAAAACACAATCTCACACAAAAAAAAACTTATAAGCACCAAAATGACCACAAACTAACACACATAAAAATCAAGCAAGAAAAGGAAGGAACCTTAGAAGGATGAGACATGGAGGAGGTAGATTAAAGAATAAGGAGATAGACCCAAGCCAAGCGGATGAGGGCAAGGGAGGAATGAAGAGAAAGAGAAAGTTAGTGGGAGGAGGGGCATGGAAGGGGGATATATTACCAAGGCAGAGAGGGAGAAAGGAAAAAATATGAGGGGGAAGGAGGGAGAAACGAGAGAGGCAACCTCGAGGCTAGAAGGAAAGGTGATTCCTAAGGTTGGAGAGTAACAGGTGCCACAAAAAACTTGGACCTCATCTTTCATTGTGATTAAAATTTGAGGGGTGGTTGTTGATAACTACGCCTTCTTTGAGCTTCCTCGTAAATAAATTGTCCTATTAATACACAATTTGGATGTTTTATAGACAAATATGGTGTTTAGTGGAGGAGGAATGGTGAGCAAGAGAAGTTTTGTGACTTGCACATGTCTATTCTTAGCAATATATTCTTTGATCCTACTACTAAAAGAGCGACCTATTTCACCAATGTAAGTTGTTCCATGTGAACACACCACCTTGTAAACTCCTAAGTTTAGCATGATGTCTTTGGAGTCTTTGAGAGATGAGATAAAACTTCTAAGAGTAGCAACGAGATTGAAGTCACAGTGAATGTTTTTTCTCTGAAGGATCTTAGAGATTTTGTGAGAAATGCCTTCCATATAGGGAAGGGTTGGTGAACGAGAGGGGGGACAATCAAGTGGAGGCATGGTTGGAAAAGACCTGGGATTTAGCTCAAGGCTTAGAGCTATATTAATCAGCTTGTTGTTGTACCCATTTAATCTGAAGACTTTACGTAAATGGGCGAGTACTATGTAAACCTCATCACCTATGTGAAAGGCTCTAATGGCTAGGGTTTTGAGGATGCCTTTCTTTTGGGTAGGGTGTGATGGGAGGAAGAGTGGAGGTAAAGGTTAGTGTGAGTGGATTTGCAAAAAACCCAATGAGCAAGAGAGCCATCTAATATTTTTATGATCAAAATGTCAAGAAAGGGGATTTGGTTATCGAAATCAAGTTCTTTGGTGAAACCGATGCTTTCTTAAAGATTAGCAAGGCCATGAGGCCAACACACATTGGTGTCATCCACATATATTTTCCACCATTTTGGTTTGAGGGGAAAGGAGAAAAGGGCCAAATCTTTAAATTTCTCCATGTATAGGTTTGTTATGACCGACAAGAGAGGGGAGCCAATTGCTACCCCGTGAACCTATTCATAGTTGACCCTTGAAAAGAGAAGAAGGTATATTTGAGGCATAACTCCACTAAGAAGGCAATTTCCTCATTGAACTTTCTCTTGATAGTCTTAATGGAATCAAGAATAGGGACCTTATTTAATAATGCGACAACATCAAAACTAACCAATAAGTCATTGTTCTCTAATTTTGTGTTCCTAATAAAGTCAACAAAATTGATGCAGGGGCATCCCCGGTTCTTGGCAATCTTGCATCAACCAAAAATATTTATTCTTTTTTGCAGTTTCAACAATCCTTTCTGCATTTTCTTGCATTTGTTCATCGGATCTTGCGAAGCTGGATTTTGCTTATGAACACGATCATATTCCTTATTCCTAAACTGCAGAGCATTTGGATCATTTTTTGGCAAGTTATCGCTTCCAGATTCCAAGAAAGTTTTTTTGCTTAGAACTTTGGAACCGCTTGGACCTATTTTCTATTAGTGAATCTTGTAGATCTTTTATGTAGCTTGCGGAGCTTCAATTTATTGATTCCAAAGTTCCTTGGCATGTGGTCAATCTTCCCTTTGATCCACACTTCTTCCTTTGGATTCTCTGGAGGAATCTCTTTGGTGCAGGCCAACCTGGTGGTTTTACACATTTGATCTTGTTCTTCAGCATTTAATCCCTCTTGGATGGACCGGATCCCTCTGGACCATATAAATCAATATAATTAAGCATCATAAATCAATTAGGAAGAATATAGAAGACATATCTTGAGATTTAGAGGTCCGGAGTTGACCGATTATGTAATTAAGCATGTTTGTAGCAAGCCAGTGAGTCGAATCTTATAACTTGGATGTTATCGGTTACCTGTAATCATTTTTCATGATCTAGTTCATTCAATTTTGCATTGCCTCCATCATATCCTCTTATTTTGGTTGTGTTTACTCTTGTTGCTCGGTTTGGATTGATCTCTTTGAGGTCCCTCCTAACTGGTGACTACACCAAGTGGTATCAGAGCGAGATTTCATTTCGGAGATTGTGTTGTCTTGAAGGATTTGTTGTGGGGTGGGAGATTGTGGATCTGATCTGCAGCTACAAAGGACCGACGTGAAGATGGCGCAAAGAGGAAATAGGAATGGTGGAGCGCGTGGGAATGCAGACCCTATTGTGATGGAAATGTTGAGAGTAATTACATCCCAGTTGGAAGTTGTTGAAATAGCCCAGAGAAGAGGTAGACATATCGAAGATGTAAGTGAAGATGAAGAAGAAGAAGCATCGATGGAATAAGTACCAAACTCACTGGTGATTGATCCAGATGAAGAGAGTTTCTTGAAGGTTTTGAGTAGGGCGAATACTAAACCACATTTTACCCCACTGAAGTATGATGGTAAGTTGGATTCAGATGAACTAATGGATTGGATCTCAGAGATGGAAAAGTATTTTGATTTTTCAAACACCACAGAGGAAAGAAAGGTGAAGTATGCCTGTACCTAGTTGAAAGGTCATGAATCTCTTTGGTGGGAGCATTTGCAGGTTGATCAACAAAGAATAGGTAAAGAGAAGATTAAATCATGGGAGCGGATGGTTGCCAAGTTAAAATCGAAGTTTATGCTAGTTGATTACCAAGTAAATTTGTTCTGGAAGTTACAGAACTTGAAGCAGAAAGAATCTAGTGTGATATACCAAAGCATTCTACAAGTTGAATATCAAATCCGAACATATCGATGATGAGATTGAACAAGTTGCGAGATATCTGAATGGATTGCGGATGTGTATATAAGATGAACTCAGTTTGATCAAATTACAAAGTGTTGAAGAAGCTTACCAATACGCCCCAAAAACATAAGAGAAGTTGAACAAAAGACATGAACAGAGACAAAGAGGTAAAGGTGGAAGATTTTCCAAAGGAAGATTTCAAGGAGGTAGAGGATATTCTGAAGGAAGAGGAACTTGTACAAATCAGAACAAGGACAAGGAAGTAAGCAAAGATGGTAATTCATACTGAAAGGATGACAAAATTTTCTACCGGAAAAGAGAACCTGATAGTTACCAGAATGAAAAATTTGGAGAAGATGTCATAAGATAAGATAAGAGAGTGTTTAGAGGAACTTGCTTTAAGTGTGGAGGAGAAGGACATCATGCTTTTGAATGTAAGAAGACAAAGAGCACTGAGAGAACAACATTGGTAGAAGAAAGCCCATCGGATCAGCTAACAAATTGGAAGATGGAGAACTATTGATGACGAGGAGATCTTTGTGTCATAGCAGAGAGGATGAAGAGCCCTTGCAGAGGAGAAATTTGTTCAAGATCAGATGTAAGGTATCCAGTAAGTGTTGTAAGGTAGTTATTGATAGTGGTAGTTCGGATAATATTGTTTCAGAAGAAATAATGAATAAATTGAAGTTGGAAAGATTGAAATACCCTAAGCCTTACTAGATAGCATGGATTTAGGATGATCATAAGTAGTTAGTAAGTGAGCAATGCTCCAGTGAAATTAAAAATTGTGAATTATCATTATGAAGTTTTGTGTGATATTATACCTATGGATATTTGTCACCTTTTGTTGGGTAGACCTTGGCAGTTTGATAGACAGGTAGTACATGATGGGAGAAAGAAGATATACACTATTGTGGAGAATGGGATGAAGAAAACCTTGTTACCCTTGGAGGATCCCCTGAAGAGTGAAGTTTGTACGAATGCTAGAATCTGTTTGGTGGATGGAACGAGACATGAAAATTTGTGTTTTGCCTTAGTTCCTAAGAGGACTGAGAACCTAGAACATGATGAAGAACAACCGGATGAGATAAAATAATTGCTAACATAATATGAAGATATCATTTTAGAAAATTTGTCTGATGGATTACCACCCATGAGGAATATTAGTCATTGCATGGACCTGATTCCTAGAGCTAGTTTGTCTAACAAAGCTACACACTGGATGACATCGACAAAGAATGAGGAGTTGAATAGGCAAGTGCAGGAATTGTTGAGGAAAGGTTTGATCAGAGAAAGTTTGAGCCCTTGTGAAGTACCAGTAGTGTTAGCACCTAATAAGAATGGAGAATGGAGGATGTGTACTGATTCCGGAATAATAAATAAGATCATAGTGAAGTACCGATTTCCTTTACCCAGGATGGATGACAAAATGGATTGTTTGAGTGGAGCCAAATACTACACAAAGATAGACCTGAAGAGTGGATATCATCATATCAGAATCAGAGAAGGAAATACAACATTCAAGACAAACGAATGATTGTATGAGTGATTGGTGATACCTTTTGGGTTGACTAATGCACCAAGTACTTTTATGAGGTTGATGAACGAGGTATTGAAGAAATTATTGGGTAAGTTTGTTATTGTATATTTGGATGACATTCTGATTTTTAGTAAGACAAAAGAGTAGCATTTGTTGCATTTAAGACAAGTTTTGTAGCAGTTGAGAGAGGAGAAGTTGTTGATAAATCTAAAGAAGTGTAGTTTCATGAAAGAAGAGTTAGTCTATTTGAGATTTGGGATATCTGTGGATGGATTGAAGATGGACCCTAAGAAGGTAAGAGCAATTGTTGAATGGCCTACACCAGAAAGCATTAGAGAGGTAAGATAATTTCATGGATTGGCTAGTTTCTACCGGAAGTTTATCAAAACTTTCAATTCAGATTGTAATCCTATGATTGAGATAGTGAGAGGAGATAGGAAAGAATTCAAGCGGACCATCAGAACAAATAAAAGTTTTGAATTGCTAAAGTAAAAGGTCACTGAACAACTTGTGTTAGCTTTATTGGATTTCAACAAGGTATTTCAAGTGGACTGTGATGCAAGTGGCAACATAGTTGGAGCAATATTGAGTCAGGAAGGGAGAGCAGTAGCTTATTTCAGTGAAAAGCTGAATGATGCTAGGAGGAGATATTCAGTGTATGATCAGGAATTTTATTTCATAGTTCAAGCCTTGAAGAAATGGAGACATTACTTGTTGCCTAAGGAATTTGTGTTGTATACTAACCATCAAGCCTTGCAGTATTTGAACAATTAGAGTAAGTTGAATCATAGCATATGAGATGGGTAGAATTTTTGCAAAGTTACACCTTTGTGTTGAAGCATAGAAGTCAGAAGTCAAACAAAGTTGTTGATGCATTAAGTAGAAGGAGGAATCTGTTGACAGAGATGAGAGTGACAATGTTAGGATTTGAGGAGTTGAAGACCTTGTATGATGATGACTCAGATTTTGCAGAACCTTGGAAAGCATGTAGAGAACCTATTATGGTGGACAAAAGTCAGTGGTTGGATTATTTCATTCAGGATGGGATGTTATTCAGAGGAGTTCAATTGTGTATACCTAAGAGTTCTATGAGGGAGAATCTAACAAAATAGAAGCATAGTGGAGGATTAGCTAGACACTTTGGTGTTGACAAAATGGTAGCATTGGTGAGTGAACATTAATTTTGGCCTTAGATTCATAAGGATGTCAGGAAATTTGTGTAGAGCTGTAGAGTTTGTTAGATTGCAAAAGGTAGTAGTCAAAATGTGGGATTGTATAAGCCTTTGACAGTACCAGAGAGTCCTTGGGAAGACATAAGCATGGATTTCATACTTGGATTGCCTAAGACACAAAGAGGAAATGACTATATATTTGTGGTGGCGGATAGATTCTCGAAGATGGCTCATTTCATACCTTGTAAGAAGACATCAGATACAATGCATTTAGCTGACTTATTTTTCAAGGAGGTAGTGAGATTACATGGATTACCTAAAAGCATAATTTCAGACAGAGACACTAAGTTTGTTGGTTATTTTTGGAAAACACTTTGGAAGAAGATGAAGACGGATTTGAAATTAAGTTATACTTTTCACCCACAGATTGATGGATAGATAGAGGTAATAAACTGGAGTTTGGGAAATTTGTTGAGATGCTTGGTTGGAGAGAAGATCGGAAGTTGGGATTTGATTCTTGCACAAAAAAAAATTGCCTACAATAAATTAGTGAACAAAAGTACCAGAAAAAACACCTTTTGAGATTGTTACTAGAGCATACCCTAGGGGTATATCAAAATCGAGAGATATCAGTAATGAAGACAAGAGGAGAGTAGAAGCAGAAGAGTTTGCAAATCACATGGTAGCCATACATATTCAAGTTAAACAACATTTGGAGGATATGAACAAAAAGTATAAGGAGAAGGAAGATGAGAAGAGGAGACATAAGGAATTTGAAGTTGGTGATGAAGTGATGGTGTATCTGAGAAAAGAAATATTTCCATTCGGAACCTATAACAATTTGCAGATGAGGAAGTTTGGACCTTGCAATATTTTGAGGAAGTTCAGTTCCAAAAATGCATATGAAGTGGATCTACTAGATAGTTTGAGTATTTCACCTATATTCAACATTGCAAATCTACATCAGTATCATGAATCATAATTCAGTGAAGATAGTATTGTAGACTTGGAGAAATGGTTGCCCTGGAAGGAACCAGAGAAAATTGAAGACATTTTGGACAGTATGATTGGGCTTAGCACTTAGAGCAATTAGTACAAGGATTATCTTGTGAAATGGAAGGACAGACCAGTTGATGATTCATCTTGGATTTCTTAGGAAGAGGTGGACTGCCTTGGTTTTCCTCTAAACCCATCAAAGTGAGGGACTCACTTTTTCAACAAGCCCGGATATCTGATGTAGGAGCATCCCCGGTTCTTGGCAATCTTGGATCAACCAAAAATATTTCTTTTCTGTTTATTTTCCGTTTTACAGTTTCAACATTCCTTTTTGCATTTTCTCACCATATCTTGTGGAGTTGGATTTTGCTTGTGAAAATGATCATCTTCCTTATTCCTAAACCGTAGAGCATTTGGATCATTTTCTGGCAAGTTATCACTTTCAGATTTCGAGGCAGTTTTTTGGCTTAGAACTCTGGAACCACTTGGACCTATTTGCTATTGGTGAATCTTGTGGATCCTTTTTGTAGCTTGCGAAGCTTCAGTTTGTTGATTACAATATTCCTTAGCATGTGGCCTACTGTCCCTTTGATCCACACTTCTTCCTTTGGATTCTATGGAGGAATCTCTTTGGCGGAGATCAACATGATGGTTTTACATGTTTGATCTTGTTCTTCGGCATTTGATCCCTCTTGGGTCTATTGGATCCCTCTAGACCATATAAATCATTGTAAATAAGCATCATAAATAATTTAAGAAGAATATAGAAGACATATCTTGATATTTAGAGGTCTGGAGATGACTGATTTTGTTATTGAGCATGTTTGTAGCAGGCCAGTGAGCCAAATCTTGTAACCCAGATGTTATCGGTTATCTATAATCAATTTTCATGATCTAGTTCATTCAATTATGCATTGCCTCCATCATATCCTATTGTTTCCATTGTGTTTACTCGTGTTTCCTAATCTAGATTGATCTCTTTGAGGTCCCTCCTAACCGATGACTGCACCAAAAATGGTTTGAGTCCTTGATGAAAGTCTTAGTTTTTTCCAAGAGAGGGGAGAGGAGCTTGGCTAGGAAGGTAGCTAACTGATAGGTGGATGAACCCCTAGAGTATACAATGGGTTTGAGGGGAACCACTGCTTTCTAAATTTTTGGAACCCCATAAATATGGGGGGTAATTTCTTTGGAGGGCATGAGATGTTTTTGATGTCCTCATCAAATTATGATCTAGAAACTACAAACTTAACTTTTTTAAGAATTTTACAACAAGGATTACAGGATAATATTTTGTAGCTCTTAGTATCAAAGAGAAGCTCAAACATTTTGTCAAGATAATCATGTTTGTTCATGATAACCATGGCACTCACTTTGTCTACTTTGGAGATAATCAAGTCCTTGTTGCTCGATAATGTATTGAAGGAACGAAGTTCAAACTTTGAAATGTTGCATTTGGGTAGTTTGGAACTCCTAAGTGCCACAACACAATCTTGCCTCACTTCTTCTACAATAAATGAGGGACGAGAATGAATAGCATGTTCAATATTGTAATGTGGTGAAAATTGGGAATTAGGGTTTCACCAAGTAAGTCCACTAAATAACCCAATTAACACAACATACATTGAAAGAGGGGCAAACCCAATAGATCTAGGTCCCATTCTCAATAAGGAAAGGTTTGAGATTCCTTATTGGATTCACTGGTTGGGATTGATTATCCTCTTTCTTAGTTGAATTTGTAATGTAATTATGAAACTAAGGTAAAATGAGGGAATTTTGAAGTAAACTGGTAGAAATAGTAAGCTACAAATATCCCATGGAGCCACCAATTTATATCTAGGCAAAATAAGATGTTTGAAACATGTTCCTAGAAGTTCAACTTGATTTTTTGAGACCAGGTAGCATAGATCTTCCCTGGTCCTTCAAATTTTTCATCATTAAAAGCTAAACCTATTAATCATTGTAGACACTTTTGAAAAACCTGAGTACAACTCCTGCACATAGAAAGAAAGGGAAAGATGTTTGGGATAGGGGTTTACCTAAGCTAAACCCCGATTTAAGAATTAACCTTGAATGAAATAATGTAAATGTTGAAATAAATGATAAGGATATATACCTCAAATCTACAATTATTGATGATGATATAGTGTTCTTTGAATGCAATCATAAATGTTGAATGTAATGGCATGATAAACACATTCATATAAAAAACCCTAATCACGCACACACTTGCTTTCATGAAGATTGATGTAACTTTTCTCCACAATGCTTGAATGATGAATATGCAACCTTGAATCTCTGAAAAATGCTTGATGATGAATGCTTCATGGATGCACAAATATTGTGAATGAGGTCTTAGATTGCTTCTAGGTCTAAAATGAATTGATAGGATGTCTTAATATAGGGTTCCCTAGGTAAATTACCAATTAGGTCGACCTCCAATGGTCATGTGTAGCCCCAGGGACTGGAAATCATCAGAGAGGTAAAGGACTGACCCCATTTCAAATTGGGGTCTATTTGAGGGGGACCAGGGCATTTTGGGGAACCATGGTCCAAACTAGGGTGCTCTATGCCTTGGTCCTCCAACAAATAGGACCACTATAAAGATAAATGGGGGAAGGACCTCCAAGATGGGGCCCACCAAATATTATTCATGACATCAAAGTTGGAGAATATGGTCAAATCAGACCTAGAGAGGTGATGGAGATAGGATGCAGTAAAGTAGGAGCACAAACATGAGGTGTAAATTAGACCGGTTACAATTTATGACACTAAATTTAGCCCCCACTTTAATGGGAGTATGAGGCTATTCAAATACTCATGGTAAATTAGAAAGATGAGAGAGAGGTGCAATTAGGAGTGAGATCATAAGGAGATACAATATTACTAATTTCAAGGAACCTAGACCCCAATCTTAGGATCTTAACTCACACAATCATATGCAAGGATAAACACAATAAGACAAAGACAAAAAGGAAAGAAAAGACAAACAAAGATAAAATATACACAAAACAAAAAGGCTCCAAGTAAACTAGTAGAAGAGGCCTTCTCAAAATGCTATCACAAGAACACAAGCAATCACATAAAAAGAGCAATAGCATGCATCAAATGATGAACCATGATACACAAATAGAAAATCTATTAGCTCACAAGTAAGAGAAAAGAGAGGACATGGATGCCATGAGCTAGAAAATAGAGTTAAGCTAGGTGATCCATGTTGGGAAGGAGTGTCAAAATAGTCCTGATATTTTTTTCTAGTTCCACTCATCCTATTGCATATGTTGTTATATGGTTTCAGAAGTTAAGCATATCATATAAGCCTTTGCTTTGCTTGTTTTTGAGTATGCAACAACCTATACAAGACATGAAATGAAAATGAAAATGTTTGTTTTCAGAAACATCTCATATAATATTTTGTTTTGTCTAGTTTCGAGAATGTGCACCTCATATAAGAGAAATACATGTTTGGTTACAAGAACATCATGTATAAGAATTTCTTTTGTTTGGTTCCAAGAATGTGTACCCCCTGTAAGACATATAAAAATGTTGGTGTCTAGTTTCAAGCATGAATCATCTCATATAAAACTTTGTTTTGTCTAGTTTCAAGTCTGAACACCTTGTATAAGACAGGCAAAAATATAATACAAAGAGGGTGATAAGATATGCCCCCCTTAAGATGTCAACATAGTCCTATGTTTATTTCTTAAGAAAGCTATAAACAGGGATACACACCTTCAACACCAAGGAGATTTCCTTTTGGGCAAAAATGTTCATAAATCCAAGCTAAAGAAGAATTACTCTTATGAGCAAGGAAAAAATAATTGAACAAGAGATACCTTGCAACAAGTGTAAAGGGAATCCTTGGAGGGAAAGAGATCTTTTCTCAAATACATCTACCTCCAAGAGGAAATTTTTGAACAAAATAACATCATAGACCAAAAGAGAGGAAGAAGAACAAGAATGCAAATCTTGTTAGGTCCCGGAGACAACTGAGAGGGGGGGGGGGGGGGTGAATCAATTATCAAATGAATTCAAACCAAAATTAACTTAACAAAAAATTAATGCTTAATACCATTAAACCAAACTCAATGCCAGTAGACAATTTATCAGTTAATTGCAGTATCGGTAAATATTAATGCATGAATAGAAAGACAATAACATCCACAACACATAACACCAATATTTGTACATGGAAGCCCTATAAGGGGAAAACCCACGGTGGGAAACCTTACCCACAATTAGATGATACTACTGCAGATAGTATGTGTATACAATAGGGGGTCTGCACATGCAAAAAGGCCAAGCACCTAGAGCTCACTGCTCAATCACAAATGGGAGTCACAATGACTACAATTGGATGGTTAAATCCAATATTAATATACTGTTCAAAATAGCATTTCCATATGCTGGATTCAATACCGGATTAGCTATGATATGCCTTCACAAAACCTTCCTTCAACCTTCAAATGATGTCTGTGTGTATAGCTCTGCTTATTCTCGCATATATCTTATTACAATCCTTTTCACATTTGCATTCCTTGCCTCACTTTCAATCAAATAAGATCTTACATATATACCGAAGCCTAAGACCAAAATGTGTAGGTCGGCTTTACAAAAGATATTACAATAAAACAGTTTTACAAGTAAATCAATAACCGATGCAATATCCTATACAACATGCCGTCTTAATGCATTTACAACAATAATAAATCATCTTCATAGCGTGTCATGTTGATCTGGAATAGATAAGCCTATCGGTGCTTATCTTGGACCTATTTGCCGGTAACAACAAATATGCAAACTCGAATATACCAATGAATAAATCTCCAAGACAAAGTGTCCAAACGATGTCTTCGAAATAACCAAGTGTTTTCCATGTCATTCCAAGTGCCGGTGAACAATATATCCTACCGGTGAACCAAGTACCGGTGACTGTGCATAAGTCACTTGCTTGCCGATGAACATTGCCAATCAGTATGATAAGTGTTGACATCAATGACAAAACCATATCAACATATCCAAAATACTAACAATCTCCCCCTTTGGAATTGATGGCAACACAAGATGGAAAAACCATCAAAGTGCCAAAACAAAAATGCCAAATACCAAAAACCAACAATCTCCCAAAAGAGATCATAACCAGAAATCAAAATATAGATACAAAGAGTTATCAATCTCTCCCAAAGTAACAATCTCTCCCCCTTTGACATCAAATGCTGAAGTAATACAAAAATAGGTTCAAATACAAAATACCAACTCATTCAGTATACCAACTACTCCTCCTGAGAAGTAGCTTTCCTCATCAAAGCTGGAGTAAAAGATTTCTCTGTTAGTTCTATCAATTGATGACAAACATCAACTGTCCAAGTCTCTACCAGTGGGGGTATAACCCCAAGCTGATCTCTGAGATATTCAAAAGTCTCCTTAGGCAAAGGCTTACTAAAAATATCTGCAATCTGCTCTTTAGTATTCACATAAACCAATTTTACTTCTTTTGCTTTAACATTCTCTTTCAGAAAATTCAATTTGATAGAAACATGTTTAGTTTTTGAATGTAGTACCAGATTCTTAGATATATCAATTGTTGTTGTATTTTCACAATAGATAGTTATAGGTTCCTTGAATTTTTCCTTTATGTCCTTCAACATTTTCTTAAGCCATAATACCTGTGTGCAATTAGTTGTTGCTGCAACATATTCTGATTCTGCTGTTGATAAAGATGTGCAACTTTGTTTCTTACTCAACCAAGAAATTAATCTTCTTCCAAGAAAAAATGCTCCGCCGGTGGTGCTTTTTCTGTCATCTACATTTCCTGCCCAATTTGCATCTGTGTATGCACATAATTCAAAGTTTTCATCTCTAGGATACCATAAGCCAAGATTTGTAGTGCCTTGTAGGTACTGCTGATTCATGATTTTCTTTAAGATTACTCTGAAATCTTGAAACAATACATACTGCATTCATAATATCAGGTCTTGTTTGTATCAAATATAGTAGTCCTCCTATCATAGACTTGTACCTAGTTGGATTAACAGGTGTTGATTCATCCTTCAAAGATAATTTATCAGTTGTAGTCATAGGTGTGCTTATTGGTTTAGAGTTTTCCATGCCAAATTTATTTAGTAACTCCTTCAAGTACTTAGATTGACTCAAGAATATACCTTTATCAGTCTGTGAAATCTGTAATCCTAAAAATAATTTTATCTCTCCAATCATAGACATTTCAAATTCTTGTTGCATTTCATTAGAAAATTCTTTACATGATCCATCTTCTCCTCCAAAGATTATATCATCAACAAAAACTTCTATAACCAAGATGTCATCATTAGTCACATTATAGTATAAGTTGTTGTCAGCATTACCTTTAGAAAAACCAATCTTCAAAAGATATTTATCCAATCTAGCATACCAAGCTCTTGGAGCTTGCTTCAACCCATACAAAGCTTTCCTTAACCTGCAAACCATATCTTTGTTATCTGTCAAAGAAAAACCATCAGGTTGTTCAATATAAACTTCTTCTTCAAGATCTCCATTTAGAAATGCACATTTAATATCCATTTGATATACTTTGTAGTTCTTGTGTGCTGCAAAAGCCAAGAATAATCTGACTGCCTCAATTCTAGCTACCAGTGCAAAGGTTTCATTGTAATCAATTCCTTCTTTCTATGAATATCCCTTACACGCTAGTCTTGCTTTATTTCTGACCACCTTACCATCCTCATTAAGTTTATTTCTGAATACCCATTTTGTTCCAATTACATTTTTGTCTTTAGGTCGGGGAATTAATGTCCATGTGTTGTTCTTTTCAATTTGTTCTAATTCTTCTTCCATAGCTTTAATCCAGTGTTTATCTTCGCATGCCTCAATAATTGATGCTAGTTCAATTTGAGAAATAAGACATACCTCTTCATTTTCCAGTCTTCCTCTAGTCATAACTCCTTGATACTTGTTCCCAATTATCTGATCTTCAGAGTGGTTCAATCTTACATACTGGGGTGTCTTTATTTGTTGTTGTTCTTTAGTTACTATGGAATTTTCAGATGATGCCTGTGTAACTGGATCTTCATTCTGTGTCGGTGTGTTCAATGTATGTTCATTTGTCAGTATCTCTGTTGCCGGTTCAGAGTCTATATACCTTGAAGTTCCTCTAAACTGTTCATCAATTTTCACATTTGTACTCTCAACAATTTTCTGTAATCTCTTGTTAAAACATCTATATGCTTTTCTCTTAGATGAGTAGCTAAGAGATATTCCTTCATCACTTCTAGGATCAAAATTGCCAATATACTCATCTCTTCTAATATAACATTTACTTCCAAATATTCTAAAATATTTAAGAGTAGGAGTAATACCAAACCATAGTTCATGAGGGGTCTTACCAGTTTCACCTTTGATGTGAACTTTGTTGAATGTGTACATTGCTATACTTACTGCCTCTCTCCAATATACATGTGGTAGATTTGCTTCTGATAACATACTTCTAGCTGCATCCAAGATAGTTCTATTTTTCCTTTCTACAACTCCATTTTGTTGGGGTGTCCGGGGTGCTGATAACTGTCTTCTGATCCCATTCACTTCACAAAATGTATTAAATTCCTTGGATGTGAATTCACCTCCTTGATCTGATCTTAGACATTTGATTTTCTTACCGGTTTCATTCTCTACCATCGCTTTGAATAGCTTGAATTTCCCAAGTGCTTCTGATTTTTGTCTAAGAAAGGAAACCCAACACATTCTATAATAGTCATCAATGATTAGCATGAAATATCTATCTCCTTGTAAGATTTTAGTTCTAGTTGGACCACATAAATCAATATTAATTAAGTCAAGAGCATTATTGGATTTTTCTAGAATACTCTTAAAAGATGCTCTAACTTGTTTTCCAAATTGACATTCCTTACATACCGGATCGTGAGGTTTGACAATTCTAGGTAAATCTCTAACTACTTTAGTTGTACTAATTTTCACAATGCAATCAAAATTTACATGACAGTCTCTTATGCCATAGCCAACTTTCATCAATATGTGTAATTAATCATGTATTTTCACTGTTGTTCAAATCAAAGATATTACCTCTAGTCTGATTACCGGTTGCAATTTCCAAACCAGTTCTGTTCATGATTTTGCATTTTCCATTCTTGAATTGTAATTGAAATCCTTTTTCAACTAATTGACCAACACTCAAAAGATTATGCTTTAAACCTTCAACATAGTAAACATTGTCAGTATTGTGCTTACCATCAAGAGATATAGTACCTTTTCCTTTGATCAAACAAGCTTTATCATCTCCAAATCTTACTAAACCTCCATTATGTTCCTGAAAGGATAAGCATTTACTCTTATCACCAGTCATATGATGTGAGCATCCTGAATCAATAATCCCTTCATCCTTGTTTTCAACTTTAGCTGCCAGGCCCTGCTCTATCGGTTGAACAGTAGGTGCCGGTTGATCTTCTGTTATAGCAACAAAGACCCATCTATTGTCTATCGAATCCTCATCAGAATCATCAGTGACTCCTTCATCAACAAGATAACAAGATTTGTCTCTATTCTTCTTAAATCTGTATCTATGATATTCAAGGTTAGGTTTGTATGTTCTTCTAGCTTCTTCTTTCAATCTTGCATGTCTATTAGGGCATCTTGAAGCCATATGACCAATCTTATTATAGTTAAAATATTTAAAGGGTGTTTTACCTTCATACTTACTTCCAACTAGACCTTTAGGCATTTTCCTTGCAAATAGTGCTTCAAGTTCTTCAAGTTCTTCATTTTCTCTCTTGCTTTCTTCAAGTTCTCTTGCATAAAAGGCTTTCCAATTAGACTTGTCAAATGATGGTGATGCAGATGATGTTGATGATTTAAAAGCTAAATTTGTCTTTATAGTAGCAACAGGACCAAATTCCTCAATTTCAAAAGCTAAAAGTTTTCCAATCAATGTATCTCTAGTTACTGATGTATTAGGCATTGTTCTCAATTCATTTATAGCAGTACCTTTCATTTTGTATGTCGGTGGTAATCCTCTTAAAACTTTTGAAACAATTTCATCTTCACTTAAGGTTCCTCCACAACATTTAATACCCAAAATAATTTCATTTACTCTTTCCATAAAAGAAGAAATCCTTTCATCTTCTTCCATTTTCAGATTTTCATACCTGACCCGGAAGCTTTCCAGTTTTGCAATTTTGACTGTGGAATCTCCTTCATTCAATGTTTTCAAATGGTCCCAAATAGCTTTAGCAGTAGATCTATCTGATAATCCAATGATTTGCTGATCTGATAATGCGCTCAAAAGTGCTTCTCTTGCTTTGCAATCATTTTCTTCATCTTTAGCCAAGTTAGGTGGATTAGGCTGACCTTGAATAGGAGCAGTATAGCCATTCTTTGTAACATCCCATATGTCTTTACCAATGCAATTCAGATGTGTCTCCATCCTGATCTTCCATATGCCATAGTTGGTTCCATCAAGTTTCAGATTGTCCTTCCTGAAATAGTTAGAAGACATTGGATCTCCTCAAGTTGTTAAACTTCTGGAAAAAGAGGACTAGGCTCTGATACCATTGTTAGGTCCCAGAGACAACCAAGAGGGGGGGGGGGGGGTGAATCAGTTGTCAAATGAATTCAAACCAAAATTAACTTAACCAAAACTTAATGCTTAATACCGGTAAACCAAACTTAATGTCGTGCAAAGACGTCAATCTAGGATCTAACCCTAAACTACTCTTTATTCATAAATAAACTTATAATTTCAATTTCTAAGCATATTTTATACAAGATATAAGCAACATCGAATATATCAAAATAATGCACATGAATAATACAATATCCAATACTAAGAAGTTCTTATTTCCTACTTAGGCTTCCAAATTGCCTTAAGAATATACAAGAAGATGCATCCGTCAATCTTTAGTCTGAGTCGCTTCCTTCTGTCTTTTGAACGCAGACGAGAACAAGAATCAGGTGCTTTTTCCGCCCAACCTTGAAGCTTACGCTTCCCCGAAATTCTTGGTCAATCAAGAATACTCGACCCTGCACGAATTGGTTTAACCAAAGAATTCGAAAACAAGAGGGAATCTGGTGCATGCCTAGCTAATATATGCATTTTCATTTTTCCTACTTCATTCTAAGAAACAAGCATTCACTATCATACTAGGATGTGGTAGAGAGTATAAATAAGGAATTTCCATCTTTTTCTACAGATAACTCAAACAATAACTCGGCCGAGTATAGGCCATGCACAGCAAAATAATAGTTGGAAAAAGCAACTATTCTCCCTAAAACATCCACATTCAGCACCCGTCCCGAAAGGTAAATTTTTCCAACTCAAGCTTAACCCTAGTTTGATTCCCTCAAACACAAATTCTATTGAGAATACAATCTTTCTTTTAAAACAAAATAGAGATATCATTTTTTTTTGCTTACTAATCATTACTTGTCTAATATATCTATCGAAGACAATCTTTCATAAAAACGATAAACTTTTATAAGCAATAATCTTAAAATCAATCTTTTTGACTAAAATAAAGTACATACAAAAGAAGGTGTTAAACATGTATGAAATTAATCTCATATGTAACCAAAAGTACACAAACACATTCTAAAAATAAAATTAAAACTATTTATTTTTGTGCAAAATACGATATTAACAACATCTTTTCTCTAAATTCTTTTCTTTTATTCCACAATGGTTCATAAAGCATTTCAAATATGATATTAATAATTGATACCCATTTGGACGTACCTATCTATTATCTAAACTTCCATTTCTACACATTTTATACCAAATTTAACAAATAAAACAAAACATAAACAAAGGATTCTAACCTCTTGGAAACTTAGAGTGGATTGTAAGCTTTTGACCTTGTCGTTCTTCGTCAAATGATTCCACGCCCTTGATCACAAGTCTCTCTTTCTCTCCAACTATTCTTATCTCTATCCAATTATCTCTCTATTGCTCAATCTCCACGATATTATCCAACTATTCTTCCTCTACATCCAACTATTCTTCCTCTATCTCAAACTATTCTTCCTCTCTATCAAACTATTCTTCCTCTCTATCAAACTATTCTAACCCTCCCTTCAAGAAATTATCACTCTTGTAATCTCGTGTGAGAAAAAATGAAAGAATGTGTGTGTGTGTGTATGTCTATTTATTCTAATCTTTGGCTATGTTTGCTGCTATCCTCTGGGTCTTATTTATTGTTCCACTATTTCTATTGTCATGTGATTGTAACTATAATCTCCACGCAGTTCTATGAATTAAATACCACCCTTGCTTTGTGGCAAGCTCGAGTCTTATTGTTAAAACTTCCAACCGTTTCAGTTGGAGCTTGATTGCTGCATGGAATCTGTCGACTTCAGCTTATCCACCGAAGAGACACGTTGCATGCCAAGTTGTGTTGCATGCCAAGTCACCCCAAGGGGTCGTGGGAGTGTTAAAGTTTCCATCGTGCTCTGGTCTGCGTAATTGCTTTGACAGCGACCACCATGGATGGAGGGAGTTTTGCTAACAAACCGACCAAAGCGGCTACCGTGGGTGGAGGAAGTCTGTTAACACACCGACCAAAGTGACTCTTCCTTTGGCTTCAAACGGTCGACCACCTTTTTCAACCCGCTACCTTATATTAATATGTTTAATATTATATTTATATATTAAATGACTCTTCTTTAATATTAAACATTAAACTTTGTTTTTAATAAACCCTTTCTTTGATTAAATATATATATCGGATTTTCATTACATAGTTTAATTTCATAAATACATATACAATATTTATAAATACATTATTTCGAATGGTCATGATCATAAAATAAGAAGATAATCACTTAAGCATAATTAAATATTCAATATATATATGTATATATATATATATATTATGGATTTTTATAAAATAGTTTAATTCCTCAAACCTATTTACATATTTGATAATTACACTCTTATCTATAAGTCTGTGATCGAATTATCATTATAATTCATATCCACATGTATATAATGCGTATATATTTTTGATCTCAAATGATTACGTATGTATAAACAAAAGTCTTGACGAAATCAAATTTCACTATAATTGGATATTGATATATGTATATGATTGAATTCTTATATACATATACATTTTATACTATTGACCAATTTACAAAAGTACTTATTAGTACGCTTTTCCATACATTATACATATCTGAACAAGAAGGACATAAAAACCTAGGGTCGATATTCGTTTTCGAATCATCTACACATTTTATCTCTTTTAACCTTAAAGCTTAATATTTCACCATTACTCATGCAACTTAAATTCAATTCAATCGCCACTCACATCATGCAATCAATGCACATGTATAATTATTTAAACCAATCTACTACTCATTCCAAATTCATCATTTCAATTTGAACAAACACTCAATAAGATCATTTAAATCATCCATCTTTCAAGATGCAAATATAAATCCTAATGTGGTGTGTGAAAGATTCCCTTTTCCATCGAAGTCGTTCAGTTAAAAGCAATTCTACCTGATTCGTGTTCTCACCTTCGACCTCCTTCACCTCATCCTGCATTACTTGCACTCAAAATTTTATCAGCATTGACAAACCCAAAAGAATATTTAAATGTCAAATTTCATATCAATTGCAGGAGTAAAAAGCATACTATATTTCCTCATACTAGATTATGAATGATCTAATCTATTTTAAATTTCAAAATTACATTACATCTTTAAATTGCACATTATTAAATAAAATGATTCATGACATGTCGATAGACAGTTTATCAGTTAATTGCAGTACCGGTAAACATTAATGCATGAAACAGAAAGACAATAACATCCACAACACATAACACCAATATTTGTACGTGGAAACCTTCTAAGGGGAAAAACCACCATGGGAAACCTTACCCACAATCAGATGATACTACTGCAGATAGTATGTGTATAGAATAGGGGGTCTGCACATGCAGAAAGGCCAAACACCTAGAGCTCATTGCTCAATCACAAATGGGAGTCACACTGACTACAATTGGATGGTTAAATCCAATATTAATGTACTGTTCAAAATAGTATCTCCATATGCTGGATTTAGTACCGGTTTAGCTCTGATATGCCTTCATAAAACCTTCCTTCAACCTTCAAATGATGTATGCGTGTATAGCTCTGCTTATTCTCGCATATACCTTATTACAATCCTTTTCACATTCACATTCCTTGCCTTACTTCCGATCAAATAAGATCTTACATATATACCAAAGCCTAGGACCAAAATGTGTAGGTCAACTTTACAAAAGATATTACAATAAAACAGTTTTACAAGTAAATCAATAACTGATGCAATATCCGACACAACATGTCGGCTTAATGCATTTACAACAATAATAAATCATCTTCATAGCGTGCTGTTCTGATCTGGAATAGATAAGCCTGTCGGTGCTTATCCTGGACCTATTTGCCGGTAACAACAAATATGCAAACTCAAATATACCAATGAATAAATCTCCAAGACAAAGTGTCCAAACGATGTCTTTGACATAACCAAGTATTTTCCATGTCATTCCAAGTGCTGGTGAACAATATATCCTGTCGGTGAACCAAGTACCGGTGACTGTGCTTAAGTCACTTGCTTGCCGGTGAACATAGCCAATCAGTATGATAAGTGTTGACATCAATGACAAAACCATATCAACATATCCAAAATACCAACATATTTTCCCCCTATTGCTAATTGAAAGGGATTCTTAATGAAGGATGGCACACTTTTGACCCAAAGTGAAGGGGGTTTGTTTATAATAGATATGCATTGCCAAGTGTAGAAGAGGTTGTAGACAAAGATACACACCTTTTACATAAGAGAGAATCCTTGAGCAAACAAACAACTTTACATAAAGAATGTCATCATATTGTAAGCAAGCACCACTCAACAAAGGAAAAGTGGATCCTTAGAAAGGATTGGAGAGATCAATGCCCCCCAAGCATAGAGACAATGAGAAGTATTACACAACTTCCAAAGAGAATTTATACATAAGAAGATGTGCCACTTGAAAAAAACAAAGGTCCTAACAAGGAACACTCATGTACTCGCATGATAGAATATTTAATGCAAGAAAAAGACATCAAGATATGCACAATACAACTTTGAAGAAGAAGTAATCTTCAAAAAGAAGAGAGAGAATTGAAAATACAATCATTGCCTCCCAAGTGCGGAGACAAGGAAGAAATATGTTGCTGCCCCAAGTATGATTGTTATGGAAAAAGCATCAACACTCATGACAAAGAGCCCCCAGTGAAGTTAACTATTAGTCTTGAACAAAGAGCTACGTGAGCTTAATCATATTGGTCTTGAACAAATGCTTAAAAGGCTTTACAATTTCTAAGAGAATCAGAATAACCATGATGAAAAAGACAATGCTCATTTCTTTCCTTATTCTTATGATTATGATTAATTTTAATAAAGGGAAAACAATATTTTTATGATTTGTGGTTGTTGGTTAAGCTACCCGCTTCCTAATTATTTCATCCAAAGCAAATCAAATAGGTGAGAAAAATTAACATAGTAATTTATCAGTAAAACCATAACACACAAAAAAAAAGTGAACCAAATATCGAATAATCATTTTGACATTAAAAAATAATTTTTAGTACTAGAAATAGAATTACAAATTATGGATTCTAATCTCCAATTTTGCTTTCACAACTTTTAAAAAGCTACTGTAAATTTGTCGACAAAAACTACTATAAATGAGACTAATTTGTACCTTGCATTAGAATGAAATAGAAAACAACTAAAAATGATCTAGTTGTGTTTAGATTGTAAAAAAAAACACCCACAAAAACCACGTCAAGTGACTTACTTCAAAATTCTACACAAATTATGATGTGTTGTCAAAAATGCTGATGAGAAAAATGGATAAAGTTTGTAGGAAAAATATTATAAAACCCTAGCAAAGCAAAAAAATGTATTAAACTTGAGACCAACAAAAATCAAACTCCCTACAACTACTATACAACAAGTAAATCTAAAAATATCGGGTTTCAAAGAATTATTTTATTAGAGTAATGACCTCCTTTTTTTTTTTTTTAATTTCCCGATGAATATAATTAGGAAATTATTTTTTTATATTTTTAATCAATATAAGAAGATAAATTCACATTTTTGTTGTACAAGGTAGACTTTGGAGGGGGAAATATTTGAGAGAGGAAATTTCAAGTCATATTTAACAATGAAGGAGATGGGAAACAAAAGGACAAGACAAAATATGAGTGCGTGAAAGCATTCAACAGAAAGGGAACAAAGATTATGTGACAAAAGAATGCAAAGATTTCATTGAAAGAATCAAGGTATGCATCTTTGCTTTTCTATTTAATATTGTTCCAAAAATATAAATTTTCAATGGAAACAAAATTGTCTTTTAATCTAGGTCAAGATAAATATGGGGATATCATTTAGATGAACTCATTCCTCATTTTTGGTTAAATAATCCTCACTCCTCTACTTAGAGATCACTACTTGTACCTCTCTCTCTCTCTCTATATATCCCACCCTTCTCACCTCTCTCTCTCTCTCTCTCTCTCTCTCTCTCTCTCTCTCTCTCTCTCTCTCTCTCTCTCTCTCTCTCTCTCTCTCTCTCTCTCTCTCTCTCTCTCACTCATCCTCTTAATCTCTAGGTCTCACTCCCTCTCTAACTCTCTATATCCCTATATGTGCACATGCATCTTATTGGATTATTTAGCTTATATATTAAAATACAAGAAAAGTTTCCAAGTTCCTTTAAACATATTTGGTGTGAAGGGAAAATGGGCATCCCAGAAAACAACCATCTGAGATCAGTATGCGCATCCATCATCAAATGCAAATGCACACTACTATTCCATAAAGCGGAATCAAGCACAATTTATTTGCTACATTAACCCTTAGAGGACAGTGATTGCAATTTTAGATCTTGCCAGATCGAAGCGCAGTTTCAGAAGCATGCATACATTTAGATTCAACAACACAAAATCATAAAATAGAAGAAAAGACAGAAGAATAGAACACAAATTTACCATGGGGAAAATCCTTTAAGATTAAAAACCCCACACTCCAAAACCAAAGAGCCATTGTATTATTCAACAACAAAATACAGTTACAATACAATATTCAGGCTCTAAGCCTTTACATGGAGATTTACATCTTGCGCCATCCTGGAGAAAATACGGTAGCATAACCCTTGTAAAATGAACTCCTCTCATCTCAACTGCTCTAGCAATTCTTATATTTATAGAGCTCACAATGCAAAAACAATAGCTTCCCAAAAGTGTCCATATTCAATGTATCTACGAATGTAATTAGAAACTTCCTTTTGCACAACTCTTTCATAAATAATATTTAATACAAATATTATTTATTCCATAAACATAAATCATCGAAGATGAGATAAACAAGCCTTTTGCTAATTTGAAACTTTCCATTTTACTCCAAGCCTATCCAAGTAGAAGATTTGGTCCCGCTGAAAATCTTTCCAAAAACATGCTGAAGGATGCAATTGTCACATGTCACTTGGAGGGGGGTTTGAGAAGCTCCTAAGAATTTTACTTCTCCAAAGTTCCCTTCTCGTACCAATTGTCACAATTTCCTTTCACCTCAAAGCTTGATGCACCCAACTTGCCATCGGGCCCCGCAATTAAGCTTTGCACTTTGGAAACTTAAAATATTCCATTAAATAAATAAAATCAGCACACAAGACCATTAAATTAATTAAATAATTCCCTTGGGACTCCTAAGTTTGAGGCACCTTAATCCCAATAATCTCCCACTTGACAAAGACCTTACAGGAGTCATCTCATCACAAGATTTACACTGCTAAGAGCTGCCTGAAGAAAGCACATCATCACTTCCATCCATGAAACCACATAGATCTCAAACACACTCTCATGCTCCATCAAGATATATGCAACAACATCCAAGATGTCCACCATCTTAGGCAACAAACCCTATCATCCTCCAACATGCCACCTATGGAAGAAAAGGAACAAGCCAAGGTGAAAATGCACCAATATAAATAACACAAACAAAAGATCCCAATGATATCAAAGGCTACAGGATATTGCCACCACTCCACTGTGCTCACAAGATATACATAAGCATCAACAACATCAACTTAAAATCCTATAATCAGAACACAACTATGAAGTAAACCTCTAGAAAACAAGATAAAACACCAGCCAGAACAACAATCGTATTGATTGCTCCCATCCAACTGATAAACCCACGCAACTAAAAATAGCACCCACAACAAGTGTTAATCCATCCAATCAGCCATACCTTGAAGGTATACACCATCGGTAAACTCATGCCACCAACATAATCAACCCAAGAGACTGCAACCTCAAGCTCCATGTGCAAAACCAGTCAATGAAGACTGAACACATCTAGGAACTCCCATTGCATGGGTAATGTCGAATCTAAAAAGATCGAAGGCATATAAAGTCTACCAATCACAACACATAGAGAGTGTAGCCATGTAGTACCAAGGACCACCCACAATGATATGCACATCCTACAAAAAAAACTCTTGCAAGAAACATCTCTCTCAATAAGTCTCCATAGTTCTCCCAAGTTCTCCACATCTAACAAAAGAAAGAGATATAGGAACCTCCATGTCATCACCTAAGTGACAACATATAACCACCCACTAGTGATCACTTCATCTCCATACAGAACCTTGCATACAATGCCAAGTGAATCCGAACCTCCAGAAAGATTACTAAGACCAAAGAGAGGAACTGCAAACCACAAACATGTAGTATATCCTTCTACAAACACCTCTAAGTGTCAGTTGTGCCAAGTAAGATCTCCTTCACATCCATAAGAGAAAAGCCATAACAACAGCCAAACCCATTTAACCTCAAGATATCAAACATAACATATGCATCATGTATCTACATGGATGTAAGCCTCTCAAAGAAGATCAAACTACTCCATTTCCCATTTCAAAAAATCAACCTATAGACACCTAAATGTTGCACAATGAATAAAGTGAATTTTATTCATTTAATTATCCAAATTAAGATTTAATTAATATCCCTAATCTTCTAATTCACCTTTTAATCAAATAAAATATTTGATTAAATATCCTTCTTCTAGCTTAACCTATCAATTAAACTAAGCTTTGATTGAGTACCCTTAGCCATTTGATTGAATAAATCTTATTTATTTGATTAAAATCCCTTTTTCCCCCTTTGATTAAATTCATATTTAATTAAAATCCCCTTTGCAAATAAATAAATCATTATTTATTTGTGAATAGTCCCCCCACTTGCAAAATCCTACAAATGCAAGTTGCATCCCTTTTGGCTAAATTAAATCATTTTAATTTAACTAAAAATTCTATTTTCCCCCACCCACTTGCAAAATCCTACATCTCCCACTTGCATCCTAATTTCTTCTAGAAACCCTCTAACCCACCTTAATCATGCCTAATTCATCTAATCATGTCTCATCTCTAAATATAGGGGACTCATTTCCCTAAAAATAGGGAAAGTCTTCCAAATGTGTGGAGGACTCTACCTTCTTCAACAAGTTAACTTGTTGAGTCTTCCAAACATGTAAGGCTCTTACAAAACCACTAGAGGTTTTCCTCTTTGGGAAAGTTAGCCTCCCAAAGCCTTCCAAAGAGAATTTAATGCTCTTACAAGCCCACGCCCCTAAGCCATGATGGTTGTCCCTTTAACCATTTTCCCTTGTTGCACAAGAGTTTGCCTCTTGGGTAATAGCATGCCTCCTTGGGTAATGACATTATCCAATGTCCTAACTCCTTTAAGTTATTCGTAATTCATGCTTAGTATCCTCTCAAGCCATCTCAAGATGACATTTGTCAACTTGGGATTGGATTTAAGCCCTCACATGGATTAATAACTTTCAATCCTAGCCCTTGTTGAGATTACTCAATCTCAACCATCCATTTCTCTATTTTGCCTATAAATAGAGTCCATTCCTTCTTCAATTCATATAAAAATCTTATGAATCCAAATTATAGTCATTTTGCAGGTTAAGGAGCTCATTTTGCCATCTTCAAGCATCCAAGTCATCTTCAAGAATCCAAGCATTAGCATCAAGCATCCATCTCATAGCATTTAGATTCTTTTTAGTGCATCTTTTAACTTAATTTCATATCTTTTCTAGCATCGCATACTAACATAGCTTAATTAACTCATCTAGCATCATCTTAACTTTCAATTTGGAACTCATCTAGCATCTTAATCATCTAGTTTTGCATTTCATCTTCATCATCTCATCTTAGCATATCACTAAGATATTAGTTGCATTCCATTTAGATCTTAGAATCATTCTCATAAATCTCATTCTCTATGTTGTCAACCAAGAGATTGAGTGTTCTTCCAAGTGAGGGCCACCTTGAATCTTAAGGATCTTTAGAGATAGAGGAGCATGGGACGTGCTTAGAGTGTGGTTTTTCAAGCTAGCTTCTTGGTTTTGGATTTTGATTTCTAACCTCTAACATAATGTTTCATGTGTATGTTTGAGATGTTTTCCCCTCTTGTAGGTTGATACCACATTTTTGACATACATTAATTGGCGCCCACCATGGGGCTAGACCCCTGGAAATTCCAAATTTCTAATATTTTTCCGCAAGTTCACGCCCAGAAAGTTTCACCATAGTCTCACGCATCTGACAGTTTTTATCGCACATCTGACTGTTCTTTTCACACATCTAACTATTATTTTAGCGCATATGACTGTTATTTTAGTGCATTTGACAGTTATTTTAGCACATTTGATACCTATTTTTGCGCATACGACAGTTACTTTAGTGCATACGACTGTTCTTTTGGCACATTTGACCTGTATTTTTGCACATATGAAATAGCTCATACGATCTCTGTTTTTGCGCATTTAAGATAGAGGATGAAATTTGTAACTGAAGTTTGAATTTAGGCTTGTGTAAGCCCACCTAAAGTTTTGATTTTTCACTTAGTTCCTTTTCTTGCAGGTTGATAATCATTTCTTGCAGGTTGGAGGTCTTAGAATTAGGAATTTTGATTTATTTTTTAGCTTTTTAAGTTGGATTAAAAAAAACTCATTTTCCTTTGGTTTAAAAAGAACTTCACACCTTCATTTTGGGTTTAAAATAAGTCAAACTTTCCTTTGGGCTTAAAAAGAACCTCATTGCAAGGTAAAAAGAACAACAAAATCACACTTTTTGATTTCTTGCAAGTTAGGGAAAAACACTTCAAATTTGGGCTTAAAAAGAACAAGACAAATTTCAATTTTCTTGCAAAGGTATAAAAAAAACAATCCACCTTATTCTTGCAAGTTAAAAAGAACAAGCCACAATTTCCAATTTTGCAAAATGATTTACTTTCTAGCAATGTGCTTTACTTTATGTTGACTAGGATTTCCATTTCCTAGTCTAAAGAATCATTACTATGAAGGGTTAAAAAGAACGCCATGTTTGGTTGGAGCAGCATCTCAAATTAGGATTTAACAAATCATTTCTTTGGAAGGATTAAAAGAATATTGTTTGCCTTGTCTTGAGTGGTAGGTATATGCTCTCCCCTTAATTAGGTGACCAAAAAGCCAAACCCACTCTTTTCATGCTTTCTTTATTTTCATGCAATTAAATCCTTTAGAGGGTCTGCCTTCCCGAAGCATGGAGGGGGCTAGTGAGAAGGGTACAACCCAAGTGGGCAACGACTTTATCGCCAAGTTTACCAACCCATTATAATCAAATGTTGAGGCTGATGAAAATCCCCTCCAACCGAAGTTTGTATTTGATAGCCTTCCCCTAGTATCCTTGTGATGCGAAAAGCCTTTGTTCTAAAGGTTGGGAAGCCTCTTAATTAAGTTTATCATTTATCATGCTAGACAGAATCCTTACTACGAACCTTAGCATTAGAAACTTAGAGCCAAGTCAGTTGCCAAACATTGGCAATATCATAGTGCAAGGGTAGGGAAGAATCTGCCCCTAATATGACTCACCATATATCTCCCAAGATAACTACCCAATTGTGAAGCAATTCACTTTGGGTTAATTTATGGATAAAGGAAAAAAAACAGGTGCCCTCTAGGGGGTGACAAGGTTGTTTGAGCTGACGGAGTATCGAGACTAGTTGGCTATGATATTGTCAATGACCTTTGAATAAAAGAGTCTATCTGATGTGTATTTATTGTGATCTAAACTAGTGAAAACATCAGAGATTTGAACACTCCTCAAAAAGAACATACACTCAATTTTTAACATTAGGATGGCCATTATTTTCATGGGTGCTATGTATTCTTGTCATAAATGCTAAAATATCTTGCAAAAACATCCAAAATCAAACTCAAAATATCAGTTCAAAACCAACAAGAAGTCATAGGTGAGAGAAGTTTTCAAATCCAACCAAACACCTTTGGAGGTGGTTATCAACATTTCAACTATCTTTAGGCAAGATTTTTCATCCAATCAACATAGAGGAGTATCAAAACAAGGTGATCAAGAGTTTATCATCCAACTATCTCAACAACAATACCTAGCTAGGTATTCAAGTTAGTCAAATCAAGTTTCCATATTGAGAGACTTTATCCATATCATTTGATGCACTTTGTCATAGGGGCATATCAAACAAACCCTCTATTCGACTTAGTAAGCTTGAGTATTCGAAACAAAGTATCCATATCAACCATCAACATCAACACTCTTTGATCATTTATATGACCACTCCCCATATTTTGAGAAGAAGAAGTCTTAGTCAAAAGACTACATTGAAGAAGAGACAACCTAGTCCTAGGGCACTTATCAAGAGGAGTAAATTTCTTTACATCAACCATCAACTCTTTAAATCACATCATGTTTTCTTGCGTCATATGAAATTATACCTTCAAGGAAAATCTAACGAGTTTGACAAGGAACCTTTGAGAAGTAGAGCTTACATTCAGAAAGAAGCATTCAATCAACGCCTTAACAGTGGGGGAAGGATGAATCCCATTTTGTTTCCAAGAAATTGCATCACCTACCATGAAGATTAGACCGAACCACCAACCCCACGAAGAACCCTGCTAGAGGAGGAAGGATTCACTACTATAGAAATCTATTGATGCCTGCTGGCATTCGATCTCGAAAAGGAAAAGAATTGGATCCACAACCAGAATCTAGCATGGGTTGTAGGGAATCCAACCCTTTTGACGAATACGCCAATATGGAAGAAGAGGAGATCATTGAAGAATTTGTCTAACAATGACAACAAAGTGCTGCCTTCCAAAAGCTCATGGAAAGGCTTATATAATGCAGACAAACAAAAGTACCTCCTCATGCTCAATAGAAAAGGAGTCCCGATGCCTGAGGATTTTGACTTAGAAAATTCAAGGAGTAAAAGAATCCCAAAATCAAGAACACTTAAGAGGAAATGACTCCCAAGACAATACCCGCAACCAAGACAATACGTGTGATCATGATGACATCAATGAACAACGGGATGCCTGTCATCGAAGGCCCAATGAGAAAAATGTTCCCCTAGCTAACATTATGCAACAACTTCAAGCACTTCAATGACAAATGCAGGACATGCAATAAGGGTCCACGATAAGATACTCCTTGGAGGACATTTGTCCAGGTTAAATATGGTACCTATAGATGCATAAAAATGACCATATTCCCAAATGAATATTTAATGTTCATTTTATTCTCATTCCTTTGTTTAATTAAATCTAATTTAATTAAATCATCCACAATCTTCTATTTAATTAAATAAATCATTCAATTTATTTATTTAAATTCACTTAAGGCTTTTATATCAGTTAATTAAATAAATCATTTTATTTAATTAAATCTTTTCTCTCTACTTTTAATTAAATTTACATTTAATTAAATAGTTCACCCCAAATAAATAAATCTAATTCATTTAAATCCCCCACTTGCAACCAAATTGAAATAAAGCAATTTATTTTAATTAAATCCTATTATCCATCACCCACTTGCATTTTCCTACATCTCCCACTTGCCTCCTAACCCTCTTCCTAAATTCTTCTAGAATCCATCTAATCCTAATCAATTAGTCTAAATCCTTCAAATATCTCATTTTCCTAAATTTGAGAAGGTCACTTCTCAAATTTGGAGTAAAGTCTTCCAAAGGCATTAAAGCCTTTATGCCTTCAACAAGCTAACTTGTTGAATACCCACAAATTTGGAAGGACTCTTACAAATTTGTCCCCAAAGTATTTAAAACCATTAATGGTTAACTAACCCTTTGTGGCATGGTTAGAGATTCTTTGCCTAACTCAACCCTCATCTAACCCAGGGGTCTCACCAAGCAATCATTGCTTTGACCATGGTTATCTCCTTAATCCTTGCACAAGAGTTTACCCCTTGAGTAAAAGCTTTATCCAATGGATAACCCTAACCTAACCTTAACCCTTACCTCTTAAGGTAACCATGAGGTCTTCTCAAGCATTTAATGCTTCTTACATCTCCTCTCAAGCAGTCTTATGTTGACAATTGTCACCATTTCATTGGTGAGAATTGTAAACATGGATTGATTAACTTTCAATCCCAACCCTTGATAAGATCCTTCGATCCTAACCATCCATTGCCCTATTTTTCCTATAAATAGAGCCCTCATCCCTCCATTTTATCATCCAAGTCTTTAACATCATACTTATACTCAATTTTAGCAAACATCTAGTCTCTCTTTGTAATAGAAATAAATCTAATAATCATTTTAGATGCATTTTCTATCATCTTAGATTAAATCATATCACTAGTATATCATGTTAGGATAGTATTTTTATTAATCTTGTCATCTTATCATCTAGTTTAGTTCTTTTGATAGAATCATGCATAGATAGGATGCATTCATACTAAATTTGATCTAAAGCATCCCTCATTCTTTCATTTGTCATCCCTAAGTCACTTTGCTTAGTGATCTGAGAGAAAAGGTATTGGCTTGAGGGATCTCGTGAGATAGAGAACCATGGAACACCCCTTGGGAAGTTGAGCTATTCCTCATATCTCCATAAATTTCACCAAGAGTCCCATGGGTGTGTGAGCAAGTCTTTGAATAATTTTCATAATTTCAATTTCAGTGAACTGCTTTTCCCGCATACATTTCTGGTGCCCACCGTGGGGCATAACCCCATTAATCAAATCAATTTTTGAATATGACCAACTTTGTAGGTACGCGGGAAATGAGAATCGGTGCGTAGGGAACATTTCATAATGCATCCGGTTAAAACTTCAGCGCATCCGATCTCTTGTTTAGCATGGTGGACTCATCTCTTAGCACGTGGGAATCCTTCTTTAGTGCATACTTTTTAATATTTCCTGTAGCTTTCAGCGTCAGAATTTAACAGTCCAACACATCCGAAAAATAGTTAAGCGCATCAGGTATTTTTGATAGCGCATTTAGGGCATTCTGTAGCGCATCCAGTGCATTCTATAGCGCATCACAGACAGAAAGCAGGAAATAATTTGTAACAGAAACCTCAAATTAGACTTGTGGAAGTCCACGAAACCATCTTTTTTGCTAACTAATTAACTGATTTTCTGTAGGTTACTAACAGTTTGATTGCAGGTTTGGAGTCTATTTTATTTACGCTAGGATTAAAGTAGTTTCAATTTTACTAACTTTGCCAAGTTAGTTAAGATTAAAATTTCTTTTATTCCTTGTCAAACTAAAATTGGACTCACATTTCGTTTTGGACACTTAAAAAGAACAACAAACAAGAATCTTTCTTGCTTTCTTAGGAGAAAATCTTCATTTTGGGCATCTAAAAAGAAGCAACAAAATTTTATTTTTGCAAAGAGCTTTAAAAAGAACCTCACCATCCTTTGGTGTTTAAAAGGATCAATTTTAATTTCTGCAAGGTAAAAGAACCTCACTTGTCAAGTTTTATTCAAAGTAAAAGAGGGAAATTCTTTCGCTTTGTCGATTTCTTTTGTTGACCAAAGTTGAAATCTTTGCTTTGTTGACCAGGTTTATTTTCACTAGATTAGATAATCATTTATTTGAGGAAATAAAATGAACACCATATTTTTGTGGAGCAATATCTCCATATAGACTTTAACAAATCATTGCGATAAAAGGATAAAAAGAACACTTGTGTGCTTTGCTTCGAAAGTGGAAGGTATATGCTCTCCCCTTAACTAGGTGATCAAAAAGCCAAACCACTCTTATGCTTTCAGTGTTTTAAAACATTTTAAAATCCTTTAGTAGGCCTGCCCTCCTGAGGAGTTAACAAACTCTTAAAGCCATTCTTTGGCCGGTGTGAGGGGAACGACCTAAGTGGGGAACGACTTTGACGCCAAGTGTTCCAACCCACTATAATCAAAAGTGGAAAGTGACAAAAGTCCTTTTCAACGGTTGCGTGCAACGATTAGCCTTCCCCCAGTATCTTTAGGATACATAAAGCCTTTGTTCTAAAGGTTGGGAAGCCTCCTGAGGGAGTTTATCACTGACAGTCGAACATGAAGCCTGATTACGAACCTTGGCAATAGAAACTTTGAGCTGAGTCAGTATCCAAACATTTGCAATATCATAGTGCAAGGGTTGGGAAGAATCCGCCCCCAAGATTACTCACCGTATATCTCCCAAGATAACTACTCAATTGTGGAACAATTCACTTTGAGTTAATTTTTGGCAAAAGGCAAAAAAACGGGCGCCCCCTAGGGGGTGACAAGGCTATTTGAGCTGACGAAGTATCGAGACTAGTGAGCTATGGTATTGTCGATGACCCTTGAATAAAGAGTTTGACTGAATTGTATTATCTGTATCAAAACTTGTTAAAACACTGAGGATTTGAACACATCCTCGCAGAATATACACTCTTTGTTTAGACTAAGCAAAATGGTTATCTCTTTTATGTTGTGTTTTCATGTTATACTTAAGAAAATCACCCATCACAGTTGAGAAAAAAATTAAGAATCATAGAAAAAGCACCAAGACAAAACAACCAGGGTAGTTTAGTGCGTAAGAGCAACATCTTAGCACTTTGAAACCATCTTTTAGCGCGTGCAAGCTTCAACATAGCACATCTGTTCTGAATTTTAGCACGTAAACAATCCAAGCATTCGACAGTTCAAACCTTAGCGCTTGTTGAAAACAACCTAGCGCGTTAGAGAAACAACTTAATGCGTTGAGATCAAACATTAGCGTGTGGAGGTCAAAAGATAGCACACTGGTAGGACATATTAGCACATAGCTTTCAAAAGAAGATCAAAAGCAAATAGTCTGAATTAGCATGTCAAAAGGGCAACTTAGCATGTTGAGATCATTCTCTAGTGCATTAGAGACATTTGATAGTGCATCGGGTTTCTGGCTTAGCGCATAGCCGAAATTGAGAAAACAAGGAGCAAAACAAATTTTTTTTTTGAAAATTCTAAAAATAGTTTAGGAAGCCATTTTTCCTCACTTGGACTCCATCAGACAAAAATTCAAAATCAGAGTATCAAAACTACTCCAAAAACAAGATTTCCTTAGAACAAAGTTGTCAAAAGCCAAAATCTAGTCAAAGGATTGTAGCGTCCTAAAATTGCGACACTTGCAATTTCGACCGCATTTGGGTCGTCATGATGGCGACGCAACACTAAACCTGAATGGAGACCCCGAAACTTGCTCATGACACCAAAAACTGCATTTTTCCAGCACCCTGGCCTGATCCTCCTTGCACCCTGCTGTCCCGGGAGGTGGGACCAGAGTTCCCAGCGCCTTGGTCCCTGGGGCCCAGCGCCCTGGTCCCTGGCCCTATTTTGGGCCCGGTCTCCTATGGGACTTCGGGCCTTCTTGTTTGCAAATTGGAAAATAACATTTCCTGGTCGGCCTAAGGTTGGGAAAATCAGTCTTTTAACCCTAATTGGCAAGTATATAAACTACTTTTCCTCTCTCATTTGAGGAGGAGGATGAAAAAAGGTAAAAACGATATTCAAACATTCAAGCATTCAAGCATTCAAGCATTCCTTCAAGCAATTGATCATTCTAAGTCTCCATTCAAGGCTAAGTGTTGCATTCAAGACAAGGATTCAACCATTGAAGAGGAGATCACTTACAATACATTACATGCTACAACATACAACATACAACAAACAACAACATCTATACCTTCGCATATAAGGATACAAACATCCTTACAACAAGGTACTAGTACTTGTTTTACATTACAGTCATTTACATTTACAACATTTCTCATTTCTTGGTTAATTCCAAAACCGGGGTTTGACCTAAGGGCAAACCCCTAATCCCTAACCCCCCAATCGTCTTCGCTTTTCTGTGTGTAGGTTGCAGGTACGCGGCTGAAATTGAAGATCTGGAATCCTTGTGCAGAGACGAACAGATCCCCCTTCGTTTCGTGGATTTTTTGGAGGACCGTGTGCATGCCGGGCACCATCGTCCCGTCAACTTTTGCTCAAATTTGCAGGACAGTGCCGTCTCGACATTTTACTGCTAATTCCAGGTCCGCAACTTCATCCTATATCCCTAACTCAGTTTATAAGCGAATCTTTCTCACTTTCTATGCATTCCTAGTTCAATCTTTCCATCTACATTCTTTACAAAAGAGGGTATCCTTGCTATCACAACCCTTGAAACTCATATAGAATCCAATCTTGCATTGCGTGGGATTGGATCTTGTGGGTTTCAACCCCTCTTTTGAATGTAAAGTCCCTCCTAAGTGAAAACCATCAACCCTAGTGACTCTCCCTTCTCCCTCCTCGGAGTTGGGGAGGGGAGAACGACTAGGGTTCGATTTTTCCGCTTTACAAGGATTAACACATCTTTCCTATCAGAATCAGGTAACACCATCACACGTATCAAAAGGTCCTCCAATCAAATGGATTTTTATTCCAAAAACATACTTGTTTCAAACTCCAAGTTGTCAAATCGAGTTTCCATATAGGGAAAGATCTTGTTCCATAACATTTGACGCACTTTGTCATGAGGGGCCATCTAAACCTTCATTTGATAAAAGTACACTTAAGTTTCCAAGCAAGATATCTTAAATCCAAAACAAATCAAAGGAAACCATTGATCACCCGTGCATGACTAATCGTCATATTCTGAGAAGAAAGAGTATCTGTCCTAACACTAAGTTAAGCAAACAACAACCTAGTTCTCAAAAACTTTCCAAATGGAATAGGTTTTTATACATCAATCGCCAACTCTTCAAATCTCATCAAACATTCCTCCATCATATGTGCTTGTATCTTCAAGACAAAACAAACAAATTTGACGAGGAACCATTGAGGAGTAGAGCATTCTGTCAAAAAGTGGCATTCAACCAAAGCTTGAATGACGGAGGAAAAATCAATCTGGCTTTCTTCCCAGACATTTGCATTACTTACAACGTACCTCGAGCAGAGCCACCAACACCTGAACAAGACACAGAAGAGGGATTCGTTCCCTTCATCACAGAGAGTTTCTACTAGATGCCCGCTATCACTCTCTCTCAACGAAACAAACAAAGGGAAACACAACCAGAGTCTAGTATGGGGCGACGATTATCAAATTCCTTCAACTATCCAATTCTAGAAGACACAAAGATCATTGAAGAACTCCTTGAGGATTGCCAAGAAAGTGCCTCGTTCCAAAGACTCATGGAAAGACTCATAGAGGTTGATAAAGAAAAATACCTACTCATGCTCGTAAGCAAAGGAGTTAGGATTCCTGAAGACTTTGATATAAACACTTTCAAAACAAGGTCTCGACTCTATACTTATCAAGAACAACAAAGAGAAGAGGACGCATGTGACCCTGAGCAAAGCATCCCTGAGAAAAACATACCCGAGCAAAACATACCTGAGAAAACCATACCGCTACACACATCATTCCAAACTAGAAACAATGAGAGGGAAGAACTCTTCCCTCGACAAACAAACACACCCTTGGTTGCTCTTACACAACAAATGCAAATGCTGCAAAAATAAATGCAAGACAAGCAACAAGGATCAACAGTATGGTATTCCTTGAATAAAATTTGTCCTTATCCTTTTGACAGAAGGTTAAACATGGTACCTTTTTCCCCAAATTCAGACATTCCCAAATTCGACAAATATGATGGAAAAAGTGATCCACGTGATCATGTCCGGGAATTTTATACCATGAGCTTGGAATTTTCCCATGATGACACTTATTTAATGAGATTATTCCCAAGAAGCTTGGGAGGGCAAACAATGGAATGGTTATCTAAAATCACACCTCCTGTCAGATCCTTTGATGAATTAGTCAACAAATTTATCACTTAATATGCCTACAACATTCAACATTCCATCATCATGCTAGATGTCAACAATACCAAACAGAAGAACAACTAAACATTCATTGTTTTCCTTCAATGTTGGTGACGAATGGTCTCAAGATATCCTTGAGATGTACCTGAAAAAGAAAAGATGGAAATTTTCATCGATAATTTGAATAGAAAGATGAGTTACATACTCAAACTCCAATGCATACCATCTTTTGCCAAATTGATTGAAAATGGCATCCAAGTAGAGGAGGCATGTGTCAAGAAAGGAACATTGAATTTTTTTAAAGAAGGAACAAATTCATCCAACTCTCATTACAATAACTAAAACAAAAATAACTTAGACAAATCCAGGTTCTGGACCAAAAACAAAAATACTAGAAATGGAGGAAACAAAGCTAATGATGTGAAGTCCAAACAACTAGTGTTGGTCTTATCAGGCAATCCTCAGACTACCAAGAATCAAAAGGGTGCTAACCAAGGTACTAACACTTATGCACCACCCATTCAAGATCATCTTAACGCAAACAACACCAACAATGCCCAAGACATTAACACCAATCGAGGACCTAATACAAACTCATGAGGTAACACCAACAACTTTCCAAAACGCGTCTACACACTATTAGGGCAATCATTGGAGTCCGCATTCAGAGAACTCTTGGCAAACAAAATTATCTCCTTACCAACAATCAACAACTTTGAACCACAATCAAACCACCTTGGTGGAATGACTCACACTTTTGTGATTTTCATAGAAAGAAAGGACATAAAACAAATGATTGCATGAGGCTGAAAAACATTGTTTAAGACATGATTGATAGAGGCGATTTAACAATCGATGGCCTCAAGACAAATTGATGCAGGGGCATCTACACATCAACCACAAAGTGATCTTGAGGAGCAAACATAGGTGAAGGAGTTTAGTAGGATTTATGTCTTATTTGCATATTTGATGTTTTTCTTTATTGTAATAATCATACCCTACCTTGTAAGCCAATACCTTGGGTAGGTGTGTTATAAACCACCTTGGGTATATGGAATTTGGGTTTATTCATGCCTTGAAGGCATTTTTAGTGCATTTGAAGAGTTTTAAGTGTCTTAGGGGTCAATTAGTGTCTTGGTGTGTTTAGGAGGACAAAATGTCAAAAATTGTCAAAAGTTGTCAAGCAACTATGACAACTCTTAACCCAAATTTGTAACTTCCTCCAAACCACCATGTTGGTTTCCAAAATCAGTTGGTAAATATTTTAAGAGTCATAAAAGGTCGAAATAAAACCTTTGGCAGGGTTTTTGAATGTGGAAGGTGAAAGTTGGTATTCAAAAACTCAATAAAACTGTGATTTTTCCTGCAATTTGCTGCTATTTTCCATTTTCCGTACAGTATGGCTTTATTGGGGGCATAAAACCTCTTGAATGTGAAAGTAACATGTCTTACCTTTCCAATTCCACAAATATGAGCCTCTAACTCTTCTAGAGTCGTGAGAAAAGTGGTTTTTTGTGAAGGTAACCTGGATTTGGCAGTCTACCTAGGTTTTGACAGCAACTATGAGTTTTTCTTGCTGATACCTCATGGGATTTGTATGGCCTTTGGGGTGAAGCAAGTGAAGAAAATTTATTTTAATATTTCCAAGTCATTTTGTAGGGAAGTGACAGGTAAAGGCGAGGGTTTGAAGTTTTAAAGGTGGGCATCTCTATGTGACCACCCAGGCTGATTATGCATCCGACCCAAAATTTGAGGACAGTGGTGGAACCAAGGGCTATAACTTGGTAATTTATGTTGTATCAATGTACCTCATATGTCTCAGGTCTTATTTTTCTAGGGCAGCAGGTATTGAACATACTTCCTTTGTTAGGGTGGCCTAATTAGGGCTATTTGGCCTAGGAGTGAAATTGGGTTTATAACCCTTAGACATTGGATCTGACCAAACCCTTTTGGAATCATTTGGAACTAACTTGAATTAAACAAAATAAACTCTTATTTGTAGAGGTCATTTGGGAAATTAGGAAGAAATCTTAATTTTTCAGTCTGGCTGGGCTACTAGCCATGACAATCCCATTTATAGCAGCAACATTAAACTTTGTTAGTGACTCAATTCCAATGATTGGATAGTGGTTTGTTGGCTTAGGGGATGGTATAAAAAATCCCTAGAAGTCATATTTACCTTGGGAAGAGTCTCAACCCTTGTTGGGTGGTGTGGCCCTAAAGAGTCTTGGATGATCATTGGAGAAGGGTGTGGGGTTTGAGCATTGTCAAAGATGATTAAGAGAAGAAATGGTATGTAACCAAAGAAACCTAGTCTAAACCACCCCTTAGAGTCTTGGTATGATTGTTGGAGTCCTTGTTTGTATTCCAAGGGGAAGAGATTATCTCAGTGGTCACAAGGGCTCTGCATCACAAATGGTGACCATGGCGCCTTTAAGAATCCTCTTCCAAACTACAACAAGGATGGAGCTTTGACCTCAAATGATACACATGGAGCTCATATCAATCACATATACAATAACACCATCAATCATATATCAACCGATGGCAATCAAGTAAATGTCATTACAATCAAAGACAAACACGAACATGAATCAATCAATGTAACCACCAAAGCTCAAAAATATGTCTTGAAGGGGCATATGTCAGCGACAAACACCATATCCAAGATTCAATATGACCCGGTCAGTCAATTACGCAAAACTCCTGATCAAATATCTATACTTGAGTTGCTGAAACTTTCACCAAAACACAAAGACATCTTGGAACAAGCACTATTGGAAACAAATGTACCTCAGGATCTGGATAGTGACAAATTCCAAGCCATGTTGGCTCACATGACAGGGCCTCATAATCTCACCTTTTCTGAGTAGGATAATATTTCATTGAGCCATCCACACAATACTCTACTCCACATTGAAGTCTTGGTCTACAAACATCGAGTTAAAAGAGTATTAATAGATGGAGGAGCTGGACTCAATATTTGTACCTTAAAACTTATCTGTGCATTAGGATTCTCTAAGCAGTCTATTGATCCATGCAAAAATATCACTATCAAATCATATGATGATGAAGAAAGATCATCCAAAGGAACAATGGTGTTTCCAATTCAAGTAAGACCAATACAAAGGGACACTATGTGCCAAGTCTTAGACATAGACCTCACATACAATATCTTATTGGGTCGACCGTGGATACATGAAATGCAAGCAGTACCTTCGACTTATCACCAGTGTGTTAAGTTCTCCTACAATGGACAAGAGATTTCTATATCAGCATATCATAACACTTTTCAACATTGTAATGCTATGGGGGCAGCCCAAGACAGTTTAGTTCCACATAATAGAGAAAAACAAATTTCCTTAGCACCAAATCTTCAGCAAGAAAAGCCTAAATCTCTATCTATGGATTTCAAACAGAAAATGAAAATCAAAGAACAAGGCATGGGAGAATACTCTTTGGAACCCTTGTGTTTAATCAACTTACCAGCATCGCCTAAATCTCATGGGTTACCTTCAGCATCAACACATCAAATAACACAGCCCATCACCAAGTTTGATGGCAAATTTATTCAACTTGGCACACTAGCTCATGAATCAGAGGAAAAGGACATCCTTATTTGGCTATACAAGGATGAGGAAGAAGACAGAGAAACTACTATGGAAGTAGCTATACCAACACAACTGTGTGGAAAAGGCTACTTGATCATGCAACAAATGGGATACACTGGCAAAGGACCTATCAACAAGCGTCAGGAAGGTGTCATAGAACCATTGGATCCTCCTTCCCAATTTTATAAAGACAAAACAGGATTGGGCTAAGAACACACTCTACCCCCAAAGAAGACACCAAGTAAATATCAAAAACCTCAGTGGAAAGCAAAGCAGATATACAAGGAGGATTCATGGCAAGAGGCTCTATTTGAATCAACAGAAATAATATGAAAAGAACGTGAATACCAGGAAAAAGAGAAACATGAGGAATGGGCCATTCAAAGAAAAGAAGCACCTTGTGCAGAAGTACATCATGTTCAGGAACCTATTTCAAACAAAGAAGAATCACCCCCTGATAACATCACTACTCCCCGAGGAGAGACAGTATATGAGCAGATGCAAAGAGTAGAAGCAGGATCTGATATAGAATCAGAGAAAACTATCAGATTAGTATCAATCATCAAGGACCTGTTTTCACCTTACAACATACCAGTCCACAACACTGAAAGAATCTGGGATGATACCTCTGAGACTGATTCAAATAAATATGAATGGGACAGTTGTTCCAATGTTACTGAAGATATTGTTGCAAATGCCAGTCATACACCCCTTTCTCAAGAAGAACAAGGCACAGATCGTGGACTACTTGAATTTGGTCCACAAAATATCTATGATGCCAAGGAAAATGAGCAGCAACATTACAAGCAAGTTTACATGGAAGATGATACCATCGAAGACCTCGACAAAATCATTAACTTATTTAATATCCCGGCCAACCTTGATGATACCTCCATCCTAACACTTACAACGGCTGAACTCGACCCACCCAATGACTCTTTACCACTTATCTTTCCTGACCTCATAGACTGGGATGAACCTGAAAATCATGACATACCAATTTTCCCAAACGATGATTCCATTATCCATTACTTATGTATTGTCAACTGAGAAACAAACTCCACCAATGAACAAAGTAACAACATCTGCAATCAAGGGAGTTCCAAGTCTCTCAGTCACAAAAACAAAAGAAATAAAGGATTTATTGTTGAAAACCAGTCAATGGCAGCACTAGATCACAAAAAAGTAAAAATAAAGGACACATCCACAGGTGAAAACCTTTTTGAGGTACCTAAAGATGGGAAACTTGACACTCTTCCTGAACATTATTAGGAGCAATCACCTATATTGATTGAACCCACTCAATCAATCAACATTGGTACAACAGAAGAAGCCAAAAACATGCACCTAGCAGAATCTCTGACAGAAGCAAAAAAACAAGTTTATCAAATTCTTTAAAGAAAAGCAAATCAATTTTGCGTGGTCATACACAAATATGCTCAAGATTGATCCACACTTAATCATGCATCACTTATCCATTGCTCCGGGAGCCAAGCCAGTTAAGTAAAAAATGAGAAAGATGAATCCACATGTCGCACTCATGGTCAAAGTTGAGTTAAAGAAACTATTAGACGTCGAATTTATTTGACCTATCGACTACGCTGAATGGATTTCCAACATTGTTCTAGTTTCAAAACTAGATGGCATTATCCGGATATGCACCAATTTTAGAGATGTCAACAAAGTCTGTCCAAAGGATGACTTTCCTTTGCCTAGTATCGACATAATTGTAGACCTCACAGCAAGCCATGCAATGCTATCACTAATGGATGGTTTTTCTGGCTATAATAAAATCAAGATAGCTCTAGAGGATCAAGATAAAACAATGTTTACTATCCTTGGGGAACATATTGTTGGAATATCATGCCTTTTGGCTTAAAGAATGCTGGGGCAACTTATCAACGAGAAATCACAACAATCTTTCATGACATGATGCATACCTTCATGGAGGACTATGTGGACGATTTACTAGCTAAGTCATTTACTTGATCAAAACATCTAGACATATTAGATAATTTTTTTGAAAGATTGGAGAAATTTCAAGTCAGGCTCAACCCTAAGAAGTGTGTCTTTAGGGTTACATCAGGCAAGTTATTAGGCTACATAGTCTCAGAAAAAGGCATTGAAGTAGACGCAGCAAAGGTACATGCCATCATGGAGATGCCACCACCTAAGAACATCAGTCAACTTAGATCTTTGCAAGGAGAGCTCCAGTCAATCAGGCGATTCATCACCCAACTAGCAGATAAAAGCCTACCTTTCAATCATTTGCTACATAAGAATGTACCATTCAGATGGGAAGCCAAATGTGCAATATCATTCTACCAAATCAAGCAATATCTAATGAACCCACCAGTTTTGGTACCACTAATAGAAGGCAAGCCACTTATTCTCTACATATCAACAACATACATATCATTGTGGGCACTGTTAGCACAAGAAAATTAAGAAGGAAAAGAAAGAGCTATCTATTACATCAGCAAAACTTTGAATGGATATGAGCTCAATTATACATTCATCAAGAAGGCTTGTTTAACAGTAGTATTCACTTCTCAAAAATTCCGACACTACATGCTAGCTCACACAATCAAGCTAGTAGAAAAAAATTGACCCTCTGAAATACTTACTCAACAAAGCAACTTTCACAGGCAGATTGGCTAAATGGGTAATGATTCTCAGTGAATTTGATATCCACTACACAGAGCGTCGAGCTATCAAAGGACAAGTAATTGCAGATCAATTGGCTGATGCACCACTACTAGATAAACAACCAATGGAGATCAAATTTCCAGATAGGGATGTTCTTAATATTAATACCAAGCAATGGACCCTATACTTTGATGGTTCCTACACTCAACATGGCTCAGGTGCTGGCATTCTGTTCATCACTCTTGACGGACACACCATACCAAGATCATATAGACTTATGTTTCCATGCACAAATAACATTATTGAATATGAGGCATTGGTTACATGGATCAAAATGGTCGTGGAATGGAGAATCATAGAATTAAAAGTCTACAGAGGTTCACAACTAGTCATCAATCGGATCAACAATGACTATCATACGAAAGATGACAAGCTGCTACCATACAAATGAATGGTGGATGATTTCAAATAGTATTTTATACACATCACCTTTGAACAAATACCAAGGTTGGACAATAGAGCAACCGATGCAATGGCTACTATTGCTTCAAGGCTATAAATTCCAGAACAACAAAGTCGTTATGAGTTTCTGGTAGAGCAACTGTTTTCCCCCGCCTATGAAAATTTTGCATCCCATGTTATCTATGCCCTAACCGGTTCAGACTCTCTGTTATATGGAACAATATATGACTATCTCAAAAACAATACCCTACCCATTCACCTATCTCGAAATAAAAAACATGACTTTATCCGACAAGTCGCCCGCTACACTCTGACTGCTAATACTCTTTATTGTCGAGGTCTAGATGGTACTCTTCTCTGTTGCCTTGATCGTATTGAATCTGACTCTTCTTTACGAGAGCTTCACGAAGGTATCTGTGGCACACATTCAAGTGGTCGTACTCTTGCTAAAAAACTTCTAAGAATGGGATATTACTGGCCAACAATGAAAAAGGATTCTTATCATTTTACAAAGAAATGTCCTAAATGTCAAATCCATGGCAATCTTATACATGCACCAGCACAGGAATTGTAGCCATTCACAACAACCTAGCCTTTTTGCCAGTGGGGACTGGACTTAGTAGGCAAAATATACCCTTCATCTTCAAATGGACACAAGTTCATTATCACTGCAACAAAATACTTTACCAAATTGATTGAAGTGGTCTCCATGACCACAGTGACTGGAAAAAAAATTGCCTCTTTCATTCTTAATTATCTGATCTGCAAATATGGTGTTCCAAGTTCCATCATCACAGATAATGGATGACCTTTCAAAAACTAGGATGTGCAGGAACTATGTAAACGATTCAAGATCCAACATCGTTTCTCTACACCTTACTACCCACAGGGGAATGGTCAAGCCGAGGCATCCAACAAAACAATATTGAAAATCCTCAAGAAAATAGTAAATGATGCAGGAAAAGGTTGGCACGTGCAACTCAATCCAACACTTTGGGCATACAGAACTAGCATTCACACACCTACAGGAGCTAAGCCATATTCATTGGTGTATGGATCAGAAGCAATCTTGCCCCTGGAGGTAGAAATCCCATCTCTCAGAGTATCTTTGAAAGACCTCATTCCAGATGAAGAGTATTGAGTAAACCAACTGCAAGAGATAGAACTTCTAGATGAAAAGTGACAACATCCCTATACTCACCTCAAAGTATATCAGCAACGCATGTGCCAAAGCTACAATCACAAGGTCATCCCTAGGATTTTTATAATTGGTGATCTAGTACTCAAATAAAATCCTAGAAATCAATAGGATCGGGAAAAGAAAGGGAAATTTGAACCTAACTGGTTAGGTCCCTATGTCATCATATCAGCCTATGGATTAGGCACTTATCAGCTAACAACTTCAGAAGGTGATGTGCTCGACGAACCAACCAACAACATTCATTTGAAGAAATACTATACTTGAGTAGTCTAATGCACAGAAAAGTCAAAAAAAAAAAAAATCAGAAAAAGCAAGGTGCAATAAAAACAACTGGTGAAAACCTGGCAACAGGCGCTAATGTGAGAGGACAACTCCTCTATCTATCTATACTCTCAAACTTTTATATCCACAATCTAGCACTACCAGCCATTGCCCAACACTTTATCAAAATAACATTATCTAGGATATACTTAGCATAGTCACTATCCTAGTTTATTCAACAATCATTTCATCATATCCCACCATGACTTGGTAATCACTGTACATATCCACTTTAGGAGGTAAATTTAGCTAGGGGCAACATTGATCAAAATTCCATCCCCAGTCAAAACTTGCAGCAGACTAAGAATATCATGTCCAACAAACAAATCAACAATCCAGAGAACAAAACATTGATCACTTAACAAATTCACATCAACATGATGGATGATTTTATGAAGTATAAAATGTTTGCATTTTGCATGAATTTTTTACTATTTTTGCCCTTAAACTCTTTTGAACTATTGGATCCTCTACATTTTCTCAACGATGCATCAAGCTAGAGAAAGTAATGGGGACTCCAATATTTTTTTAGTTTTCTGTCTGTGAGGCGATCACTTGTACTATGCAAATACTTGTCTCACGACGTGATTCAAAACATATCACTAAAGACATGGTTCCACTTTGTGCATACAACTGGTTTAATCTTGTTTGTTTATACGCAATCCGCACTCAGATCATCTTGGTTCAATTATAACTCGATGCTTGTTCCATCTTGCAAAATAAAAAAATCATGTAAATTTTTCTCAGGTCATTATGGTTCAATTATACCATTATGCTTGTATAAATTTTCAACATATCCCAAATGCTCAATGATGATAAACACAATGAAAATCAACAACATGTGACTATATAGGAATGACAAATGAAGAATGATGATGATCAATTAGTTGCATATCACTTACAATTAGTTGCATATCATTTTACAAATAGTTGCGCATCATTATCATTATCATACATCTCATTTTTAAGATACATCTCACATCATATCATTATCATACATCTAATTTTCAAGATACATCTCACATCATTATCATTATCATACATCTCATTTTCAAGATACATCTCACATCATTATCATTATCATACATCTCATTTTCAAGATACATCTCACATCATATCATTATCATATATCTCATTTTCAAGATACATCTCACATATCATGCATCATGCATCATCATATCCTATCCATTAAATATAAAATCGCATGCATCTATCTAAGCATTACAACATCATCATAGAATCATCAAGATCATATATAAAGCATCATTCATCAAACACATCACATGTGGATCAAAGAAAACGGTGTCGTGTATATATATATATATATCTCAAAAATGATCAAGTACACAAAAATGTCATGTCTGTCCCAAAATACAACAAATGATCAAAGTACAATAGAGACAAGGTCTCTTAGGTATGACTATCTCTTGAGGGTGATGGTCTAGCGACAAATGTCCCAACACTTGGATCTCCAGGTGGATCATGTCGAGGTGGCCCAGTCACATCCCTACTCTCTATCCCTGACTAACTCTGAGATGATTGGCTAGCATTAAAGCTAGGGGCCCTCTGCTCTCTGGGGACTAGGTCCTCATATAGCCACCGGTAGTACTCAGCCTCCTTGGCTGTATACTGCATCTCCCTCAAAGTGTCTCTCATCGAGCCACCAGTCGTCGCTCTCTCCAGACTATCTGCTCGAGCCTCCGCTCGACCCAAGTGCTCCAAAACTGTATCACGCTTTGTGGTCAGTTGTGTAATCTGATGCTGATACGCCAATAACTATGTCTGTAGATGCTACACTGACAACTGTAAGGATCTAATCTAAGCATCCTCTCGGTGAGTGGGAATCTGAATACGAAGGGGTACCTGTGTTGTGGTACCCCCTTTCCCTCTCCCTATCCTTGGTAATGGTGGGGGTAAAACATCTGACCTCCTCCTCTAGGTAGGTCGTCTAAAATCATCTGTCCCACACATAGCTGCCATCACATCCCCTGCTCACCCACCACCCCCATCTCCAATCACTAAACCTCCTCTACCTCTATTCTCCACTGCCCACCGCACTACTCTCTCAACCCGTATCCCTCTATCCACACCAACTCCACCTCTATCTCCTCTCCTCCCCTGATCTCGTCTCCCTCTATCTCCATGCCGACCTCGGCCACCTCCTCCACCATCTCCATCATCACCTCCTCCACCATCCCCACCTCCCTCATCAAAATCCTCTCCCTCCTCTCTCTATCTCCCTAACCTCTTGGGCCGCTCATCCTCATTGTCATCAAAAGCGAGAATCATCTCCACTGGATTAGATATCCTAGCCACCGCATGAGCCACAAAAAGCACTGCGAACTCCTCAATCATCCCCACATCCACTACCCCGTAGGAATAGTCCCATATCTGGTCGGCTAGGTGCATGTACTCCTCAACCGCCACAATTCTATCAATGGTCGAGCCCCACTCTGGCACATCCTGCCTCCGTCGAGCATATAAGCATGCTCCCTGTGGTATCCCCTGTTGTCATCCATACTGTCATTGAACTCGGCTATGCAGGAATCTCTCAATCACAAAGAGCATATTCCCTATTAAAAATCGGGACATATAGACATAGGGCCTCTCCATCCCATCCTCCTCCCACACCTCACACTCCATATACGATCTCTAGACAACAGTATCGATATCATCAAGCACCCTCCTCCAATGCTCTAGTTTGCCTAGCTTACGCTGGACAACTATCCTTGTATATCCATATGCATAGGCTTGTCCAACTAGCCTATCCCTGTCTGTGAGTGGTCTCACTGTGGGAATATGCTCCCATGCCCATACCTATAGCAATGTAACCCCAGCTAATAGACTGCTATACCCCAAGTATACCACTTGATGCAAGTCCTTGTATAAGTGGGCCAACATAGCAGACCCCCATGCAAACCGGCGACCTTGTGTCACCATATCCTCTAGGACCAACCCCCATCCCACTGCCAGTCCCTTCGACCTACGGTCGAGACACAAGAAGCCACCTACGAAACCTGCCAGTATTGATGGTAGTGGGGCATAATCCAAATCAATGAACTCCTGCCACGAGATCTCATATCCGCAAATATGCTCATCATACAAAATCTGGCGAAGAGCCTCTGTCCCGTCCTCCTCAGTCTTCTCGTATGGAAAAAGTGCACCTACCACAGGAATCCGCAAAATCCGATAGCAATCCTCTAGTGTCACTGTAATCTCACTTGTCGCCAAATGAAAGGTGTTGGTGTCACTATGCCACCTCTTTGCCAAAGCTGTCAATAAACCCCGATTAATGATATACCAGGGCATCTCTAACAAAGAGGATAATCCACATCTCTCAATGATATCCCTGTCTGCCTATGTCAATCGTGGAATCAAAGACCACGGTCTCGAAAATCACTCTCGCGACTGCACAACCCCAAGCTGCTCCTGTCACAATCAAAACATGTCCAATATCAGTTCCACTATCATATCAAACATCCATATCAAAACATTATATCCACATCAACTTGAAAAACAAATCAAGTTTCACATCCATATCAACTTGAAAAACAACTCAAGTTCCACATCATATCAACATCAGATCAACATCAACTTGAAACATTGAAAAACAAATCAAATTATCTATCAAATCCATATCAACTTGAAAAACAACTCAAGTTTCACATTCACATCAACTTGAAACACTAAAAATCAAATCAAGTTCATATAAAAAATCTATATCAAAATCCACATGATATCCAATCCATATCAACATCACATCCATATCAACTTGAAAAACAACTCAAGTTTCACATTCAAATCAACTTGAAACATTGAAAATCAAATCAAGTTATCTATCAAAAATCCATATCACCACACCATATCGGAATTCATATCGGACAATTTATCAAAACAACACACAGCAGGAACATAGATTAACTATCGCACCCATCCCGAAAAAAAAATTTGGCAGACACCTACCTATCTTCATTCATCTCAAAATCCCTCACAAAAATCTATTTTCTCCAACATTTTCTGCCTACGCGCTAAAAACTTTTATCTACGCGCTACGCTACTAGCTATGCGCTACCCAAACTCCGCCATGCGCTACCAAATTCATCATATGCGCTAAATCACACCTATGCATTATCTTGTTCTAGCCTTGTGCTACCTAAATCACCCTATGCACTAAACTTCATCTATGTGCTAATCTAATCTACTCCCACGCTACCAAATTCATCCTATGCGCTATCCTATTCTACCCATGTGAACCCCTATTGACCGTATGCGCTAGGTCTTACCTATGCGCTACCCTTTCCCCCCTACGCGTTAGCCTGTTAACCCATTGCTCTAAAATCCTTAGATGCGCTACCCAACCCAACCCATACACTACCCTAGATTTTAAACCTCGACGCGCTATCCTCTTTATCGTATGCACTAGGGTGCAGACGCTACACGCTAAATCGTTAAAATCCGTGGTAAAAAATGAAAAACGTGACTAAAAATGACAAAATAAAAAACAAGAAGGGGCAAAAATCGATGACTTATTGGTGGTCCATACGTGGCGGGCCTCCGATACTACCGAACGCGCTCAAATCGATGAGAAGCATGGGGAAGGCATTTTGTCTTTCTCTCCACAGGTCACTTTCTCCAAAGTAAACAAGCACAAATGATACAAATAAAACCACTTTTTACCTTTTTATAGGGTAAACAGAAATTAGGGTTACGTGGTGGAACATGTAAATTGCTCATGGTCTCACTTTTTAATCCTAACAAACATCATTATCTGGAGATGAATCAAATTAACGCATTCAACATAGACAAAATTTTAAAATGAGATGAACTTTATCATTAATTATCAAAATCAAATCAAATTTTCAATTTTTTTATTCATCTCTCGAGGGGGCATTATCAATATCATTTATCAAATCCGGGGCACGACATGAACATCTCGATACACGACATCACACTGATCATGATCAAATTTTGACAACACATCAATTTTCTTTGAATCAACATGCACACACACGTCACTTCAAAGAGGGGCAAAATGTAGACGTATAAAAATGACCATATTCCCAAATGAATATTTAATGTTCATTTTATTCTCATTCCTCTATTTAATTAAATCTAATTTAATTAAATCATCCACATTCCTCTATTTAATTAAATAAATTATTCAATTTATTTATTTAAATTCACTTAAGCCTTTTATATTAGTTAATTAAATAAATCATTTTATTTAATTAAATTCTTTCTCTCTACTTTTAATTAAATTTACATTTAATTAAATAGTTCACCCCAAATAAATAAATCTAATTTATTTAAAACCCCCACTTGCAACCAAATTGAAATAAAGCAATTTATTTTAATTAAATCTTATTATCCCTCACCCACTTGCATTTTCCTACATCTCCCACTTGCCTCCTAACCCTCTTCCTAAATTCTTCTAGAATCCATCTAATCCTAATCAATTAGTCTAAATCCTTCAAATATCTCATTTTCCTAAATTTGAGGAGGTCACTTCTCAAATTTGGAGTAAAGTCTTCCAAAGGCATTAAAGCCTTTATGCCTTCAACAAGCTAGCTTGTTGAATACCCACAAATTTGGAAGGACTCTTACAAATTTGTCCCCAAAGTATTTCAAACCATTAATGGTTAACTAACCCTTTGTGGCATGGTTAGAGACTTTTTGCCTAACTCAACCCTCATCTAACCCAGGGGTCTCATCAAGCATTCATTGCTTTGACCATGGTTATCTCATTAACCCTTTCACAAGAGTTTACCCCTTGGGTAAAAGCTTTATCCAATGGATAACCCTAACCTAACCTTAACCCTTACCTCCTAAGGTAACCATGAGGTCTTCTCAAGCATTTAATGCTTCTTACATCTCCTCTCAAGCAGTCTTATGTTGACAATTGTCACCATTTCTTTCGTGAGAATTGTAAACATGGATTGATTAAATTTCAATCCTGACCCTTGATAAGATCCTTCAATCCTAACCATCCATTGCCCCATTTTTCCTATAAATAGAGCCCTCATCCCTCCATTTTATCATCCAAGTATTTAGCATCATACTTATACTCAATTTTAGCAAACATCTAGCCTCTCTTTGTAATAGAAATAAATCTAATAATCATTTTAGATGCATTTTCTATCATCTTAAATCTAATAGTCTTTGAATAATTTTCATAATTTCAGTTTCATTGAACCGCTTTTCCCGCATATAGTGCCTTTCCCACCAAATTCAGATATACCAAAGTATGGAAAATACGATAGTAAGCATGATCCTCATGATCACATTAGGGAATTACATACTATGATCTTGGAGTTTTCTCAAAATGATACATACATGATGAGGCTACTACCAAGAAGTTTGGGAGGGCAAACAATGGAGTGGTTTTCAAAACTCACACCTTCCATCAGATCATTTGATGAATTGGTGAATAAATTCATTACACAATACTCCTACAATATCCAACATGAGGTCACCATGCTTGACATATGCAATACGAAGCAAAAGAACAACGAAACATTTATGGTGTTCCTACAACGATGGAGGTGCATTGTCTCAAGGTACCCGCGAGATGTACCTGAAAAGGAAAAGATGAAAATCTTCATAGACAATCTAAATGATGAAATGAGTTGTTAACTCAAATTACAATGTATACCTACTTTTGCAAAATTGATAGAGAATGGTATCCAAGTAGAGGAAGCTTCAATCAAGAAGGGGACCTTAAACTTCTCTAAAGAAGGTGTTGGTTCAAACAACAACCACACCTATAGAAATCAATATAATAACAACAACTTAGACAAGTCCAGATTTTGGACTAGAAACAAAAATGTTTTCAATGATGGTGTAGTCAATGCCAACAATGTAAAGTCTAAACAACCAATGTTGACTTTATTAGGTAACACACCATCCAACAATGATCAAAGAAGCGAGAATTAAGGCAGTAACAATTATCAATGCGCTACCAACCAAGGAAACAACAACAACAACAACAACAACAACAACAACCAAGGAAACAATAACTATCAAGGGAATTAAAACAACAATCAGGGGAACAACAATAACCAAGGGGGAAACGCTAACACTCCAAATCCCCCACATCGAAGAACCTATACACCATTGGGACAGACCCTGGAATCTGCATTTCAAGAACTATTGGCAAACAAGATTATCACATTGCCAGTCATAAGCAACTTTGAACCCCAAGTCAAACCACCATGGTGGAATGACTCGCATTATTGTGATTATCATCGAAACAAGGGCATAGAACAAATGATTGCATGAGGTTGAAAAACCTGGTTCAAGACATGATAGATAAGGGAGACATAATGGTCGATAGTCATAAAACCAATGGTTATCATGAGGCTTTCAAAAATCCTCTTCCTAATTACGACAAGGGAGGAGCATCAACGTCAAACAACAACAAAGGAGCCCGCATCAATCACATTTATGAAAACGTCATAAATCACATATCGACATGTGATAATCAAGTAAATGTCATAAAGATCAAAGATAAACAAGAACATGCACCAGTAAATGTGACAACAAGGGCTCAGAAATATGTCTTGAAGGGGAATTCATATAAAGCAACGATTATCCCCAAGACTCAATATAACTTGGTCAACCAACTATGAAGGACACCCACTCAAATATCAATGCTTGAGTTGCTTAACTCTCACCAAGGCATAAGGATATCTTAGAGAAAGCTCTTGTCGAGACAACAGTTCCAAATGATCTAGATGTCAATATGTTCCAAGCCATGGTGGAACATATGACTGTGCCACATAACATATCCTTTTCAGAACACAAAGACGTCTCCTTGAGTCATCCACACAACACCTCGCTCCATATCAAAGTCCTAGTCTACAAACATAGGGTGAAAATAGTGCTAATAGATGGAGGATCTGGTCTTAATATATGTACCTTAAAGCTTATCCATGCATTGGAATTCTCTGAACAAGTTATTGACCCTAAAAAGAAGAGCACTATCAAAGCTTATGATGGTAAAGAAAGGTCATCCAAAGGAACAGTGGTATTACCCATTCAGGTAGGACCTGTGCAAATAGACACATTGTGCCAAGTCTTGGACATAGACTTGACATACAACACACTATTGGGTCGTCCTTGGATCCATGAAATGAAAGCGGTACCTTCCACGCACCATCAATGTCTCAAGTTACCCTACAACGGACAATAAATTTCAAAATCAACAGATACTAACCCCTTTCAGTACTGCAATGCTATGGGGGCAACTCAAAATTTCCTAGTTCCACACAACAGGGAGGCCCAAGCTTCCTCATCATCCAACCATCAAGAAAAATTCAAGTCATTGTCCATGAACTTTGAGAAGAAGATGAAGATAAAGGACCAAGGCATGGGGGAGTTCTCTTTTGAACCCTTGTGTTTATCAAAATTACCAACTTCGCCAAAATCTCACGGACAACCTTCCACATCAAGACATCAGGCAACACAGCCCATCAAGAAGTTTGATGGTAAATTTATCCAAATGGGCACACTGGCTGAAGAATCAGATGACAAATACATCCTTAGCTGGCTATACAAGGATGATGAAGAAAGAAGAGTTGCTGCCCTAGAAGTGGTCGTTCCTACAGAACAGTATGGAAATGGGTTCAGAATCATGAAACGAATGGGATACAAAGGAAAATGACCTATTGGCAAGCATCAAGAGGGCATCCTAGAACCCATACAACCTCATTTACAACTTATAAAAGACAAATCAGGACTTGGGTATGGTCAACATATTCAACCTGTGCAAAAAGACAGATCACCATCAAAAACCCCAATGGAGAGAAAATATGAGACATAATGAAGACTCTTGGCAAGAGGTGCTACACCAATCAGTGGAAAAGAAAAGAAAAGAACAAGAGCATGAAGAAAATGAGAGGCGACAAGAAGAGCTCATTATCCAAAGAGAGGATGCTTCTTATAAAAATGTACATCGTGTACAAGCACCTGATCAAACCAGATGCAAGTCACAACTTGAGGAGATTGCTACTCAAAGAAGGGAAACTGTGTATGAGAAAATCCAAAGTGTACAAGAAAGCATTGAAATTGAATCAGAGCAAGCTACCAAACTTGTATCAATTATTAGCGATCTTTTCTCACCATACAACATCCCTATCAGATTCAGTGGGGTAACCTTGGACAATGATTATGAAACAGATTCCAATGAGCATGAGTGGGATACTATTTCTGATGTTACTAAGGATATTAGAGTGGATACAATCCACGCATGCACATCCATTCCTTATGAGGGACAAGGCTCGAGCACTAGATCATTTGAATTCAGACCACAACACATCTATGAGGCTAGTGAGAGCGAACAACTTCAATAAAAAGAGGCAATATTGATGAGAGTACCATCGAAAACCTTGAGTCTGTTATAAACCTCACCCATGCCATAAACAACTATGACAATATCTCTATCATGACCCTCACAGGGGGTGATCTTGACTCACTAAATGACTCACTACCTCTCATATATCCTCGCCTTATAGATAGGGAAGAAACTGAACATAATGATATACCAATATTCCAAAATGATGAGGCCATTGTTCAATACCTCTGCTTTGTTAACCCGGAAACATGCTCCACCAGCAAACCACATAACGATATTTGTAATCAGGGGAGTGTCAAGTCTCTCAGTCACAAAATGAGCAAAATAAAAAATCGATCTAATGGCAATATTAGATCCCAAAAAAGTAAAAACAAAGGACACATCTAATGGTGAAAACCTCTCTGAGGAACCTAAAGATGGGGGACTTGATGCTCTTCTTGGACATTACTAGGAGAGGTCACCAATCTTGATTGAGCCAACTCAATCAATAAATATTGACACTGAAGCAACAACCAAAACCATACATCTAGCAGAATCCCTAATGAAAAAGGAAAAATTGGATTTTGTCAAATTCTTCAAGGAGAAGCAAATCAATTTTGCTTGGTCTTATGCAGACATGCCAGGGGTAGATCCAAATCTCTTCATGCATCACTTATCCATTACTCCTGGAGCTAAGCCTGTCAAACAAAAATTAAGGAAGATGAACCCACATGTAGCCATATTGGTAAAAGAAGAGCTGAAAAAGTTACTAGATGTAGGATTCATCCGACCCATCGATTATGCAGAATGGATCTCTAACATTGTGTCAGTATCTAAACCAGATAAAAGCATTAGGATTTTTAAAGACTTCAGGGATCTCAACAAAGCTTGTCCAAGGATGACTTTCCTTTGCCAAGCATCGACACCATTGTCGATCTTACCGCATGACATGCTATGTTATCCCTCATGGATGGTTTTTCCAGCTACAACCAAATCAAGATAGCTCCACAAGATTAGGGTAAAATTGCATTCACATGTTCGTGAGGTACATACTGCTGGAACATCATTCCTTTTGGCTTGAAAAATATTGGTGCAACCTATCAGAGGTCCATGAGAACAATCTTCCACGACATGATGCATACTTTTATGGAAGATTATGTGGATGATTTTCTAGCCAAATCATTCACAAGAGCAAAACACCTGGACATCCTGGATAAAATCTTTCAAAGATTGGAACAAATTCAATGTCAGATTGAATCTTAAAAAGTGTGTCTTCAGGGTAACATCCGATAAACTTTTGGGATACATAGTCTCAGAAAAAGGAATTCAGGTGGATCTAGCAAAAGTTCAAGCAATCATGGAGATGCCACCTCCTAAAACTACTAGCCAACTACGATGTCTTCAAGGCAGGCTACACTCCATTAGATGATTCATTTCTGTCTCCTATTCAACCATCTACTTCATAAGAATGTACCTTTTAGATAGGAAGACAAGTGTGCAGAATCATTCCACTAGCTAAAACAATATCTTATGAATCCACCTGTTTTGGTGCCACCAATAGCGGGCAAGCTACTCATCCTATACATATCAACAACTAAAGTGTCATTGGGGGCATTACTAGCACAAGAAGATCCATTAAGCAAAGAAAGGGCTATATACTACATCAACAGGACATTGAATGGATACAAACTCAACTATACATTCATTGAAAAGGCTTGTTTGGCCGTGGTGTTTGCTTCTCAAAAGTTTCGACACTACATGCTAGCCCACACGATCAAATTAGTTGCAAAGGTAGACCCACTAAAATATCTATTTAGCAAAGCCGCTCTCATAGGGAGGTTAGAAAAATGGGTTATGATCCTAAGTGAGTTCGACATTCAATACATAGAATGACGGGCCACCGAAGGACAAGCAATTGTAGATCAACTGGCAAAAACACCTCTACCAAAAAAAAACCCAGTACAGGTGGAATTTATAGATACGGATGTGCTCACCATCACACCAAAACAATGGACCCTATACTTTCATGGATCCTATACACATTATGGATCAGGTGCTGGCATCTTGTTTGTCACTCCGAAGGGACACACGATTCCAAGATCCTATAGATTGATGTTCCCATGCACCAATAACATTGCTGAGTACAAAGCCCTAGTAACAAGTATTAAGGTATTCGTGCAATGGAGAATCATAGAGTTGAAATTATATGGGGACTCTCAATTAGTCATTAATCAGATCAATGATGACTATCAAACGAAAGATGATAAGTTGACGTCGTACAAACGCATGGTGGAGGATTTTAAAAAGTACTTTGTACACATCACCTTTGAGTAGATTCCAAGGCTAAACAACAGAGCTGCTGACACAATGGCCACTATCGCCTCACTACTACAAATTCCAGATAAACAAATCACTATGAATTCCTGGTGGAGCAATTGTTTTCCTTGGCCTATAACAATCCAGAATCCCAAGTCATCTATGCCCTAAACGGTTTTGATTTACCCCTCTACGGGAATATCTATGCCTACCTCAAAGACAATACCCTCCGACCAGACCTATCTTGTAACCAAAAACAAAGTTTTATCCGACAAGTGGCCCACTACACCTTAACCGCTGACACACTTTATCGTCAAGGTCTTGGTGGTACTCTTCTTCGATGCCTCGATCGTAATTAATCTGACTCTGCCTTACATGAGCTTCACGAAGGTATTTGTGGTATGCATTCAAGTGGTCCTACTCTTGCCAAGAAAATTTTAAGGATGGGATATTACTGGTCGACAATGGAGAAAGAGTCCTATCAGTTTGCTAGGAAATGTCCTAAGTGCCAAATTCATGGTAACCTCATACATGCACTGACCCAAGAGTTTCAACCATTCACTACATCTTGGCCTTTCTGTCAATGGGGAATCGACCTAGTGGGAAAGATTCATCCTTCCTCGTCGAATGGACACAAGTTCATCATCACAACCACCAAATACTTCACCAAATGGATTGAGGCAGTTCCATTGACTATAGTGATCGACAAACAGATAGCTTCTTTAATTTTGAATTACCTCATCTGTCGATACGACATCCCTAGTTCCATTATCATAGATAATGGAAGACCTTTCAAAAATCAATATGTCCAAGAGATTTGTGAGCGATTCCATATCCAACATCAATTTTTGACACCTACAGGAGCTACACCATACTCATTGGTGTCTGGATCAGAATCTATCCTACCTATTGAGGTAGAGATTCAATCACTTCGAGTGTCATTGAAAGGCCTCATTCCAGATGAGGAATATCGAGTCAATGGATTGCAAGAGCTAGAGCTGCTAAATATATGTCACCAACATGGCTTTGATCATCTCAAGACATATCAACAAAGAATGTGCAAAAGCTATAATCACAAAGTCATCCCAAGGGCTTTCAAAATTGGTGACCTGGTACTAAAGGAAAACCCCCAGAATCAACAGGATCGAGAAAAGAAAGGGAAATTTGAACCTAGCTAGTTGGGACCCTTTGTTATCATATCAACTTATGGATCGAGAGCATATTAGTTATCAACTTCAAAAGGGGATGTGCTTGATGATCCAACCAACAACATCCATCTAAAGAAGTTCTATACTTGAGTCGTCCAAATGCATAGATCAAGCAAAAAAGCAAAAAAAAAAAGTACAAAAAATAGTCACTAGGGTGAAATATGGCAAACAAGCACCATGTGACACAAAAAAAATCGAGAAAAATACAAAAAAATGAAAAACAAATCAAAAAGTGCAATAAATATAAGTGGTGAAAACCTGGCAATAGGTTCCATTTGTTAGAGAGCAACTCCTCTATCTATCGGTACTCATATCATATCTTTGGCTCCATCTGATCTAAACCAATAGCCATTGCAGAACACTTATGCACACAACATTATCCCGGACATACTTAGCGTAGTCACTGTCCTCGATTATCTGAATCAGTTATCCGACTCATATCTCGCCATGGCTTGGTGATCAGTGTACATATCTATATCAAAGTATTATTGATAGCAAGAGGCAAAATCCTGGCCTCGCTAGGGGCACTTCACCTTGAGATTTTCAACATCAGACCAAACACGTAGCAAGACAACATGGATCAGAACAACCAACAGTGACAATAGAAATGCAAGAAGGCTAGACATCAAGGAATTGAATTGATTCGAATTGAACAAATGATCTATTTGCAAGATGTTTTACTTGATAAGAATATATTTCCAATAGCATGCATGCTTACTTATGGTTGTTAATTTTTGCTTATCATATCTCCTAAGCGAATCAAGGATGTCTCAATGACTAGAGAAGCAATGAAGGAATGTGATGTTTTCTTTGTTTTCTGTTTGGGAGTGAAGGCTTCTACTATGCAAATTTTTCTTACGACATGATTAGGTACCATATCACTAAAGGCATTTCGGATTTGTATGGAACAAAGGTTAACTCTTGTCTGTTTTATGTAAGAAACACTTAGGTCATCTTGGTTCAATTATACCTCAATGCTTGTGTCATCTTGCAATATCAAAACCCATGTAAGTTATACTCTAGTCTTTATGGTTCAATTATACCATGACACTTGCATCAACTTTCAACAAATCAAGGCCCGATGATGAAACAAAGGAAGCACTGGCACTTTGATCAAAATAGATGACAACATTTGGGAACAAGACTACATTAGTATCATTTCATTATCATTATCATATTAATCTCGTATTACGTTGCACATCATTATGATATTAATCTTGCATTAGGTTGCATATCATTTTCATTTTGCATTAGTATCATTTATCATCTTTAAGTTTTAAATTAGGTTGCACACCATTATCATGTTAATATTGCATTTAGGTGCATTCGCATTATCATTTTAAAATTGCATTCGATTGCATTATCATTTTCATATCATATCACAGTTGCATTCTCATACTATATCATAATCATTTCACATCATTATCATTATACATATCATTTTTAAGATACATTTCACATCATTATCATTATACATCTCATTTTCAAGATACATTTCACATTTCACATCATTATCACATTTTACATATCATATCAAGAACGTGTGGTATTCTAGATCACATTATCCAAAGCACAAAAACATGTTAGAAATATTTGCACAATCATCAGCATTTGCAATTATCAAATCCAACCATCATATGCATATCACCTTCCAAACATATGTTGCAATAATTATAGAAGCATATAGATCATGAAAATAAAAAAAACACACATCACATCATCTGCATCATCATCTGCAAAATTCATATAGATCAAGAGCATATCATATAGCTCATTGAAATCAAAACAGTTGCATCCATAAAGAGTATAAGCACATCTACTATCATATCATCATGCATATATGTGACGACATGCTGGTCTAAAGGAAAACCAATGATACAAGTAAGAGCCAATCGTCCATGAATAAATCAAATGTCCAAATTCCCTGGATATATAACGATGTCCATAAAATCAAGCAACATCAGTATCAAGGAAATAAATGAACATTAGAGCATCATATGAGAACATCAATGAGTATCATATCAACTGAATCAAAGTACAATAATGTATCATATCAAGAGGTGATCAAAATACAATGATGTGTGTATCTATCAATAAAGTACATCCGGGTACAAAATACAACATTTGTGAGCACAGTCAAGGGGCAGGATCAACATGACCACCTTTGGAACCTATCAGTTGAGAGCTAGAGCTACCTACACCTATGTTGCTTCTAGAAGCATCCCTCCTAGGTCCCATTACCCCCTCACTACCTCCATGTCTATGAGATCCAGCTCGCTGAGAATTGGTTGCATAGCTGGGACACCGCTGAGCTACCGACACCGCCGCAAAGTACAAGTCCTTGTAGTAGGTGGCCCGCTCGGACTGGTAGACAAGAGTCCAAATCGTCTCACTTGTCAACCCCTATGTGGCTGCCTACTGCAGAGTCTGAAACATTGCCTCGACCTGGCCCTAACACTCTATCTTAGTGTCCCGCTCTATTGTAACCTACGTAATCTGTGCCTGGGCAACCTGTAGACCCTGTTGTGTTGTGTTCCTCTCGACCCGAGTGATATACCACTCTAATGACACTGTCACCACCTGTCTTTGTAGCTACGTAACCTATGCCTGAGCTTGAGTGAGATGACCCTGTAGCCTTTGTAGCAAGGTCTGTAATCCAGCAATTTGTGCTTGTTGCTGATGCAGAGGCACTCTAATCTGTAACACTTGTGGCTGCAAAGGCTGGAGATCTTGACCACCAAACCTGTCGAGGGACAAGAGGATAGCAAGAAACTATCCCCAGGGATTTACAAGCACCCAGAACCAGAGGAAGGACAACACACCCTAACCAACAAGATTATCCCCATAAAAATGCAAGCATATAGCAAGGAAACAACATAGGGTTTTAGCTGGCTCCCTCAACTAGAAGAGGACAAGCAACACATTACTTCTTCCCTTTATGGGAGTGAAGGGTCATATAAAAAGCATTCACAAATTTATATTTTTTCCTTTCCACCTATATCCACCCTTCTTCCACCTTCGCAGTGGAGTCCATCCAAGAAGTCAGGTGAAAAGGACCTGAGAAAGAGCCAGTCAAGCCCAAAGGACCAACAACATCAACTTCCTCCCTTTCAGCAACGGGAAGGACAACCACATTAGAAGAAACACCAGCCTGCGACCCACAAGCCCCAACAACCACCAAAGGCTGTGAAGAATCATAACCACCCACCCTAGAGGAAGCCTCCCCATCCACCAGAGGAGCTGTAGAAGTAGTCGGGCTATCTTGAGCAGCCACCTGGGATAAAATTTGATGTGAAGATTTCTTCACAACATAATAATGCCGAGTTGAAGCATTGTTCCACCAAGACACAAAACGTTTCTTAGTAACACCAAGATCACATTTAGCAGCAACATGAATCATTTTAAAGCACTTTCTGCACCTGAAAGGAATCCCTTCATAGTCCAAGGGCTGAATCCAATGGCCCTTAGAAGACATAAGCTTAATCTCTGTAGGCAAACCCTTAGACACATCAATGTCCACCAAAATGTGAGCATAGGTAGAATGGTGAATATTAAAAGAATCAACATCAAATATCAGAAAGTTCCCAAGAGCCCCACCCACTTCCTCCAGAAGAGAATCCACCCAAAGATGAAGTGGGAGGTTATGGAGCGTAACCCAAATACGCATCTTGTTGAAAGTTTCAGAAGAGGGATTGAAATCTTTGTGCCAAGGCTTAACCATTAACACAAAATGATCATCCCAGCTGAAGAAATGATCACACAGAATATAATTTATGTCCTCAACATTGTCAAATTTTGCTATGAAAAACCCTTTAGCCAAAGGAAAGATATGAACTATACCAGACATGATGGGCTCCTAGTGCTTGGATATCCATGCATGAAGATCAGGAAGTGGTGCAGGAGCACCTACCTATGAAGGAATGATCCAAAGACAAGATGATTTTCTATTAGTCTAACATAAATGTAATAAGACTTGATGGGTCATTTTTGTATTTCACTGTCCTAGGAGTGTGACAAGTTTGTCCTTGTATGGGTCAAATTGTCACCTAGGGTCTTGTAGACCGAATTGAGTCAATAAGGGCCACAATGGTCTAAATTGAGGGATCAAGTGGCCAAAGGTTTATTTGAGTCATTTTTGATGTTTTAGAATAAAATGTAATCATTTTGGGGGACTATGATAGTCAAGGGTCTAAGTTGGTTGAATAATGCAAAAAATGTCATATTGTCAATATGTTGTCATGACAATTTTGCACTTTTTGTAAGTTGTGATTCTCCAATGATTCGTTCAGTTTGAAAAACAATTGGAGGAGGTTGTGTTAATTTGGGGTGACACCTTTAAGGACCCCAAACGCTGAAACATGTAGGTTGGTTGATTTTGGTTGATTTGGAAAAGAAATTGAAGAATGAAGAACTATTGGAAACTCAGGAAACCATCTAATTTCTGTTGATTGTATACTGCAGGTGGATTGGCAAGAATGGTCATGGCATATATCCTGAAACTAGACTGTTTTACCTTTGTTTTTAATTTTTTTTTAAGTATTGAAGTGATCGATTCCCCATTCTACAAGCAAATCTCTACCGGGTAGCCTAAAACCCTCAAACCCCTAGGGTTTGATTGCAATAATGGGTTTTGGCCTATCAATCCTTAACTGAACACTCTATCGTTATAGGAGATGATAGGCCACTGTATCATATTTTATTTTAAAAAGCCATTAAGAGGACACAATAGGGCGAGGAGGATGGAGAACTAACCCTAGGTCTGACATCTCTATGTGACATACCGGTTTGATGAGTGTAGTGCATGAGAATTGAGTGGTAGAGCACTGGAAAGGGGTTTGAATGTGGTAGAAGAGTACTTTGGAGGTTTACATAACATTTCATGGTCAGTGATGGTCACCAATTAGGAGAACCAAACAAGTTGTGGAAGGTGTCCAGTCAAATAGGCCTAATAGCCCTATTAGGTATGTTAGTGAAGTATAGGTTGGGATATTTGCAAGTTGGTCTGGTATTGAAAAGTGAGATATTTTTGAGAAATCCCAAAAGGGTATCTGAAAATATAATTTTTTTGCCTAGATCCTCAGGGTGTCAAAAGTTATCAGCCGATTCCTTCAAATGAAGGCCTAATTGCAACCGGTTCTGTTTGTGGGCAAGTGAGTCAAAATTGGTGTTCCGGTGGGTCTAAACCATGAATTCTTGTTTCATTTATGTTAAGGTGTTGTGAGAACACCCCTCCAAGGGTTGTTGTATTGAATTGGTCAAGTGGGCCATTCAAACCCCTAAAGCCTAGTAGGAGCCCACATATGAATGCAAGGGTGTGTGTAGTCACACAAGACTTGAGAAGTGTTAGTTGTTTGTAAGGGGACATATTGGAGCCTTTGAGTCTTCCAAGGTGTTTTTAAGTGTCTTTTGAACCATTGTTTGACTTGGTGTTGTGTAAGAATATTTGGAAGTAGGGATTTGGTTGAGTTTTTGAGCCTTAGAAGTTGGTTGGTTCAAGGTTATCCTTCCAGTCTGTTGCCTCCTCATCAAGAAGGCTGGGCAAAAAACCTCTAAATCTACAAATAATACCATGACCAGAAAAAATAGAGGCAACATGATGAATCTCAGCCTCAATATCCTCCTCCAGAGAAATGGCAATGGACCCACATAGAGGAAAAGGCTCGACCATAGGAGCAAACTTCTTTGCAACCCCAACTTTGGAGCAGTTACCCCCAGGAGGAGCACCCACACCCAAAGAGGGAAGAGCCTGCGCAGAAGGCCGCAGATGAGCACTCGAAGTAGAAGGAGAAGCTAGCGGGGAAGAACCAGTAGCCCCCGAACCACCCACCTTGGTGCGGTCAGGAGCCCCCGAAGCAGAGACATGAACATTCGCAGCACCAGCAATTAGAGGGGATTCAAAAATCCCCAGCGGGCGGGAAACACCTCCGACAACCATGATAAGAAATTCTTACCTTTCTATATTCATATTCATGTTGTTCAAGTTGGATTTTTACAATTCTATTTATAGTTTGGGATTAGGAGTATAGTAATAAGCATTTTAACAAAATTAAAGATTCCTTCAAATTTAAATTGAAAATTTACTTTTTTATAGAATTCACAAGAAGTGAATTGTTAAAGGATATTTTAGTTGGGTTGGGATTTGATAGATATAATCAAAGAAGTTGTTCTCATGAAGAAGTAATAGATTGGGTTTGCATCATTTTTTAAGTTTTTGAACAATTTTTTTGTATAACGATGATGTGCATAATAGATGTTAAAGTGATATTTTTATTTGTGTGTTATAATTGGTGAATAATATCATATATCTTCAAAGGCTTGTGACTAAGTATATCTGTATAGGAGAGAGGGTATAATTGGAAGAGTAAAAATAATAAGATTAGATGTAATCTTTGGACCTTTATCTATTTTTTTACAATTATAAAATAAAATCTTAAGTCGAATGAAAACTAATGACCCCTTGAACTATCGGTTATGGTCCATTAGGAGTGTAAAAAAATTGATCATGTGAGAACACAAATGAAAAGAAATATTTGGAAATTATGTTCACATATGTTAGAAAAAGACATATATTAAATAAAATTGTATTCTAAAGTAATAAATATTGTATACAATATACAAGAAAAATCTATCAAAAATAATAGTTTATCTCTCAAAACAATTATAGACTAATTTAATAACAAGTGGTCACCATCTAAGTAGTACTATTGACAATAAATAACACGAGGGCTTCACTTAGTGAACCTAGGTTATATCATGGCATACTAAAGAATCCACCTATTTTCAAAAAAAATTGCCCTAAACTCCTTTTTTTCCACCCCATCCCAATACATAGCTTGAATTAAAAGCTCCCCTATTTGCACAAAATATTGTATTTTTTCATAGCCCGAATTAAAAACCCCCTATTTTCACCGATGGGCAATATATTGCACCCTCATTTTTGGGATATTAAACCCCACAATATGAATGCATATGATATGATATTGCCTATTTAGTGAAGCCTCGTGAGAAATAATGACTTGATATATAATGAATTGTCACTAGAGCCATTAGGTAATTGTATAATAATTACTCATTAAGATTAAAAATGTAGTTGTAATGTTGGATAAAGAGATGAAATTTCATTGTCACTAAAATATAGAAAAACATTTTGTATAACTTGTTTAAATTACAAGTTGTACTTGTTCATATTCATTTTTTTGCACATTTAAAGATCAACTCGATCGTATTCTAAATAAATATTCCAAAGGCAATGTTTATTGCTTCCAACTTTTGCTCGCCCTCTAATATTTACCCAAAGCACATATTTACTTGCGATTGCAGATAAATTGGGGGAAGAGAAGTTTTATGGTAGAGCTCTGTAATGGCTTCTATCTTCTGGCAAATGCAAAAAAAGGCGTGTTAACTTTGTAAAGCTCAAAGAAGAATGCAATTTGTTGGGGATGGACGAGATGAGCAATTATCAACTTGATGGTTGAAGTGACTAATCTCAATGGCAACGAACTTCTCTACCAAAATGAGTATTGTGATCTCATACTCACACTCACCCTTCTTTGATGAAAAAGGTGCACACAAATGGCTAGAAAATTCCCTTGAACTTGAGGATATGTATAGTAAAAATGAGACAAAGAAGAAGAGGGAGCTTGTGAACGCTTACCTAGGCATATACAATGGTAGATATAGTAAGGCAACATCAATATGCACCAACAAAAATGAATCGATGGTTGTAGATAATTCACTTGTCTTGCACCGTCTCTTGATGATTGTGGACCATTGATGGACAAAATGAGGTCATCAATTTCATGTAGGGAATGTAGGATGCCCAAGGTTTAATAGAAATAATTATTTTTTATTAATAGGGAAAATATTTTCAAAAAAAAAATATAAAATTTATGTCTTCATGTTTATAGTAAAATAATATATTTTAAAAAAATGTAAGTAAATAAAATAATTTTAAATTGACATTATTTCTTATATTTAATGTTTTTTTTAAAGAAACAATATTATAATTTTAGTTAAAAACTAAATCAAAAATACATATTTTGAATTGAAAATTAATTACAAATAAAGTTAAGATTAGAATTAAAATTATTTATAATTATTTAAACAAACTAAATTTATTTATTGCTACTGTATACACTTAAAATTGGCCTGGAGATAATTAGCTAAATACGAAGTTATTTAATTAACAAGCCTTTTATTCTTCTACTTATAAATAAATTGAGAAATTTATTTATATAGTTCATTTTCTTAATTCTTCCTATCATAATTCATTTCTTCCATTTTCCTAATTAAATAAAAAATACTAATTATTTGGCTTTATTTAATTATCCCTTTTCCATTAAATTTGAATTTTTAATTCAAATTAGTTTCATGGCTCCTAATCCTTAACCACCTAACCTAACCACTCTCTAGCCTCACCCATCCAGTCTAACCTTGTGTTTAACTAACCCTACCCCCTCCAACTTCCTCATTCTAACCACTTTTGGAGTGTCCATTCTCTCTTGAGGACACATGGTATCTTTGCCACATGTCCTTTATCTCTATGCCACTTGCCTTCTTGTTGGCATTTTCTGGAGATTCTTTGCTACTTGTCCCTCTAGGGATGACAAGTGTCCTATCTCTCAGCCTCCTCTCTAACTTCTTCATTTTAGACCATTGATCTCTATAGACTAAATCTCCACTATCTAATCCTACCACCTCAACTTTTGCATTGGAAAATCTATAATTACCTCTCTTCTCAGCCATGAGAGGACCTTTAGCATCATTAGCATTACAAGCATTTTAAAGATCTTGAACATTCTAGCGGTTTTAACATCATATCATAATAGCTTAGCATCATAATAACATCTTTGCATTATAGTAATGTCACTCTTTGCATCTTAAGTATAGAAATCATGATAATTTAGAATGAATCTTATCATTCATATCATAGATTTGTATCATTTCACTCTCATTTATTAGGTAGTCATCTTGTGATCATGTAGTTGAGAGCCAACCCATAGTCCCGCAAGGTCCTTGCGAATAGAGAACAAAGGGACGATTTTAAGGAGTTTTCTAATTTGCTAATTTGTTAATATAATGTTCCATTGAATGTGTCCTTAATGTTTTATGACTTGATTCACATATTTTTACACACACCTACAATTATAATCATATAAATAAAATTAAAAAATAGTTATATATTTAATTAAAATATATTTAATGATTATAATAAATTTATTAAAACTAGAATCTAGCTAGAAAAACAAGTACTTGTTAATTAAGATAAAGCATACATCACCACATGTTTTCAATCTGAAAAACAAAATTCCAACAATAAAAATACATAATTCTAAAAATAAATTATATTATTAAAAACTTATTATTTTAAAAACAAATTGGCAGAAATTGTAGAGAAAGTTCAAGGACAAAACACACGAATATAAATGTAGAATCATTTGATTTCATCTTCTTATGAGAAAACATGAAAAATTAGAATTATATTCACATTTAATATTACACTACAATTAACTACAAAAGTATATAGAAAAGTAAGTACTTGTCACTAGGTAACACTTATTAATTTATATAAAGTATGCATCATCATATATTTTCAACTTGGGAAACAAATTGGAAGAATAAAAACATAAAATCATAAAAATAAATTCCGTTATTAAAAATTTATTATTTTAAAAACAAATTAAAAAAAATGTATGGGAAGTTCAGAAAGAAAACATGAATAAAAACACAAAATCATTTAATTTCATCTTCTTCCAAAAAAACATGAATTGAAATACACAATCATTTCATTTCATCTTCTTCCAGTCCACTTCCATTTCCATTCATCCGCATTATTTACATGTTGATAGAAATTCATTTTTAGATCGCACTATGTAATATTTTTCATCATCAACTTTTCGATCATATTACATGATTTGTCATTAAAAATAATTAGAAAAAAAATCATATTACATGATTCATCATTAAAAATAGTTAGAAAAAATATATAACTCTTTAACCATTGCATTCATCGTGATAATGAAAAATATTACACAATGCAATTAAAAAATGAATAATGTTAATATTATGAACTGCAGAGATATAATAAGAGACCTATTTGAATTCACAAACTCACTTAAAGCAGCAAAACTTAACCTCCAATACAATAATAATTTACAGTTGAAAAACCAAGCATAACACATACAAGCTGCAAATTATTTACTTTTTTATATCAAAAAATGTGGAGAAACAGTTTTATAGATTTCACATACATTGAACATATAAAAAAGAACATTTGTATTTACTATTTGTAATTGTATTTTACAAAATAAGTTTTCCTCCACATGGGGCGTTGAAGTGCCATTCTCTTGAGCACCAACCCTATTTTTGTGACTCACAGCTTCCTCTTATAATTTGTGAATTGTTTTAATTGTGTGAGATTTTTTAACAGCCCATCACCATGCATTTTTTACCTGTTAATTGTTTTAATTGTGTTAGTTTTTTTGGTTTTTTTTTTAATAGTTTATAGGATTTCTAAAAATGGAATGAAGTAGAATTATAGTTTGAGGAGCTTAAAATAAGAACTCTAAAAATAGGATGAAACTATTAATTGTAATTGTGCATGTGTATTTTTTATTTTTAGTTGTCTATTGATTTGTCTAAGATCGTTATAGACAAATTGGAATGAAATCTTTGTCTTAGATCACTTGACCCTTGATCACGCAATCAAAAAGCTTGTAATTCCAATTTGAATGAATATAAAGTTTTATTAGCTTTCTGAAGTAATTGTGTGTTTGTTTTTTATGTTCTTCAATTGACATATGAGCCTCTTCTAAGGCTTATACCTGAAATGGTTTATCTCTTAGAGATAGTGTTGTGAGATCCACTTTCGACTACTTTTTTAAAATAATATTTTTTTCATATAAACAAACATAGGAGAATTTTCTTGTTCAAACTATTCACAAGAATTATTTATACGTAGCTTTTTTTTTTTTTCAATTGATGTAATTTGTAAATCTTGAATATCTTTTAAGTTGAATAGTGGTTAGTGACTACTATATTTCTTGAAGAAACTCTCCCAAAGAATAAGACTCTACAGAGAACTCTCCTAACTAGGTAAATTTTCCTGCCAAAATCTTGCAAATTATGATTAGGAAAACCAGAAGAACATCAACAATAGTAAATTTTCCTGCCAAAATCTTGCATATTATGATTAGGAAAACAAAAAAAATCAAACAATATTTGAATTTAGCAATAATCCAATAATCTGATTGTGTAGTGAATGTTAGCATAATGTACAACATGTTACATTGTTTGTTGTTACTTCTCCCTCTAGTTACCTTATGTTGCTTAGTTACAATAAGAATAACTGTATTTAGGCTTATCTAAAAAAAATTCAACTCCTTGCCACTAATCCTTTATGCTAGTTTTTTAGGTTTGTCAATTGGGTATTAAACTCTTGTCTATGTAGCCATCAATTTGTACTTTTAATCATATTTATTGACAATAAAGAGGGGTAAAATTTTATTCAAAACAGAAAGGGAGATACAACAAAAGAAGGCGAACAACCCAACAAAGAGAACTACAAAGAGTTATCTAGATTAACAAGTTGATCTAGCATATGAGACAAATATGGAGATAATTGAGCCCTATTCTCAATAGACCAACCTCCATAAATTCATAGGCCCATTTGGCAAGACAATCAACCACCCCATTCCATTCTTTGGGAATATGAAGGAAAGTGACTGACTCAAAAGAATCACAAAACAAAAGAATTTGTCAAATAACCAATTTCAACTGCCAACTAACACCATCAAAGTGTTGCTAATTCAACAAAGACACCACTACTTATGAGTTAGATTTAACAACAATCTGCTGCTAGGGAAGAGAACAACAACGCTCCAATGCAACCAAAATAGCAAGGGCCTCCATATAGTTATTCGTATGAGAACCTTTGTAGATAGAAAAAAGAAACTGGACTTGCCCAAAATTATCACTCCCTACTCCACCAATACTAGCATGCCCAAGATTGCTTTTGGAAGATCCATCTGTATTAATTTTCAAAACACCAAGAGGAGGAGGGTTCCAATGACCCGTTCTAGAAATCCTCTGTAAAGGATGGTGACATCTATTCCTCATAAACTACTGAGCCACCTGCATACCAGGACCAAGAGCATCCCCCTGAAGAGAAAAATTAAACCGGTTACATATATCAATCTCCCCAGGAGCCACACCCCCAACAAGGTCACAATTAGCCGAAACAATCTCTTGAAGAGAATGCAAATTTTTTGACCACATGTGTTGAACATCAAACTTGACATCCTGGAAAATACGACGATTTCATTCTAATCAAATGTGCCAAATAATAAAAGTGGGTCCTAAAGACCAGGTAACCTGAAGAAAAGGAGTGTGCACATGAGTCTGGGTCCAGTGGTCGTAAAAATCAACGAGAAAAAACATGCCAACAGGTACGGTTCCAACAATCCCACCAGGAGTGCCAAATCCACCTAGCAAAGGAGCACTGAAAGAAAATTTGGGAGGTAGTGTCCTCACTATTACCACACAAAACACACCTAGAAGGCCTACATAAACCTCGCTTACACAAATTATCCCAAGTGAGACATAGCTTTTGAACCACCAACCATAGAAAAAAGTTACATTTTGGCCAAGAAAATATGTTCCAGACATGTTTCCACCAAGGAACCTCTTCACCACCATGAATTTGACAAACAAGCTTCATGTAGCCGCAACAAATAAATATTTCCCAGAGGAATCACTACCCCAAGCCAAAACATTCGGTCCCTCCAAGGATTTACACTCCTGGGAAAAAAGAATATGAGCCAACTCTTGCTGAGAGTCCTTTGAACTCCCAGGTGGCCACTCACTAGGACCCTTCCATCTATAACCAACAACCAACCCCAAATTTTGGGTAACCTTGTAATGAGAAACCATAGTCTAACCAGCAGTCAAAAAGATATCATAAAGAGGTTGTAAATGAGGATACATAGAAAGAATAGGGGGATCACCATCCCAAGAGTCCAACCGGAAAAGAGCCTCCGAACCTTTATGACAAATCCAAAAGAGCTCGTCCTTAATAAGTTGCGCTCCAATTTTCAAAGTATGCCAGATCCTCGAGCCCCTGACCTCCAGCTGGCATTGAGGAACATTCCAACTACTAATGGAACCCAAATCGTGAGAATACGAGCCCACACTTGGTGCTAGTTGGTACACCACCACCAGTATAACTTAGCTGCAAGAACTTGGCTATTCAAGATTGTAGATCGAAGGCCAAGTCTACCCTCAGCATTAAGGCAACAAACCAAATCCCATTTAACCAAACTCCACTTAGAGGAATGCAAGTTACCACTCCAAATGAATTGGCAAGACAAAGCATCAAATTCCTTAAAGAAATACCTTGGAGCAGCCTAAACAAAACCCTTGTAAATAGGAAGAGCTTGAATCACAGTTTGAAGGAGAGTAACTCGAGTAGCAGTAGAAAGCCACCTATGAATCCAATGGTTGACCTTCCGACACAACTTATCCAATAGGTCCTACCAGAAAGGCCTAAGTTGTCGACTAACAACAAGAGGAATACCTAAATAGATGAAAGGGAGAGAACCTATCTGGAACCTCAAAATATTGGTAATTCTTCTCTGAATAGCTTTAGGGGTATTAAAGAAATAGATAGAGGACTTGTGATCATTCCCTCATTGTCCCAACACCACTAATTAGACATCCAACATATGCTTGAAGGATTCGGCCTCGTGAAGGTGAGCTAACCCAATAAGAGCAGTATCATCCACAAATTGAAGATGTGAAAGCTTAAGTAATCAAGCTCCCCAATTCCACTCATAGATCACACCCTGAGAAACCCAAGACTTAATGAATCGGCCCAGACCCTCAACCATAATAATAAACAAGGAGAATTGGGTCTCCTTGCTGCAGACCCCTAGAAGCTCCAAATAACTAAGAAGGCTCGCCATTCATAAGAACAAAGAAAGAAGTAGAGGTCACACAACTCATTACCCAATTGACCCACTCCAAGTTGAAGCCAAAGGCCAAGAGATTCTTACGCATAAAACCCCTTAACCCTATCATAAGCTTTAGGCATGTCCAATTTGATAAACATAGATCTCTCCTTAGAAACGACCATGGAATGAATAGCTTCAGAAGCAATAACAACCCCATCCAAAATTTTCCCACCAACCACAAAAACCCCTTGCTCATCAGAGATCAATGAAGGAAGCCAAATTTTAAGTCTTTTTGCGATCAATTTAGTGATAATTTTATACGCAATATTGGACAAGGCAATGGGTCTAAAGAAATCTAACTGAGTCACACCCTCCATTTTTGGGATAAGAACTAGGAAGGTAGAATTCAAGGCCCAAAGCATCTTCTTACTATTATGAGATTCTTGAACAACTGCAAGCAAATCCAACTTGATAATATCCCAAAATTCTTGAAAAAATTCAATTGGAAAACCATTTGGATCAAGAGCTTTGCCTTTGGCCATCCTGAAAACAACCTCTTCAAGTTCAGACAAAGTCACTGGATGAAGGAGAGATTCATTCATCATATTAGTGACTAAATAAGATATGCATGCCAATATTTGGTTCTCCTCCATAGGAGCAGGGGACACATCATCAGAAAAAAGGGTGGAATAAAATTGAATGGCCTCATGTGTCATCACTTGAAGAGAGGTCAGTTGAATGCCTTGGGAATTAACCAAAGAAGAAATAACACTCTTTGGCCAACGAGCCTAAACAAACTTATCGAAAAAAGATGTATTACGGTCCCCCGCTTGAAGCCAATCTATCTGAGCTTTCTGCTTCTAGAAGATCTCTTCTCTAATCTCCCACTCCTCCAAATCCTTCAAGGCCCGAGACTTAGCTTTGCCCAACCCATTAGTGAAGCCAAAGTCCCAAATTTGGCAAGTAATAACATCCAGACACTCTTGAGCTCTTTGTTTCCTTCGAGAAAGATTGACAAAACACAACCTATTCCATTTTTTAAGTTGGAGTTTCACAAACTGCAACTTCTTAACAAAAGTATACATTGTCATACCATAGGCAGGGCCCCCATCATGTCACCACTGAGCCATGAGATCATGAAGAGATTCATCTCGAAGCCACATGATTTGAAACTTAAAAGGGAGATTCTTATTACTTCTAACCAACCCACTAGAAAACTTGTTTAGCCAATAATCAGAGCCTCGTCAATCAAGGATCTCAGGAGAGGAAAGCATCTTATCCCCAACCCAATAGCTTGAGACCAAAAATCCATCCAATCTCTTTGAAATAGCATCCTCACCACACCATCGATTAGTCCAAGTGAAGACACCATTAGACAACTTAACATCAACAAGGCCAAGAAAATCTACATTATCCTGAAAGAGAACAGAAGAAGGACCCAATCTAGCTAACCCTCCCCTCTTCTTAACCAAGCTCAAGACAAAATTAAAGTCACCAACAAGAACCTAAGGAGGTAAGGAGCACATGATCAAACATACTTGAGATGTGACCAAAGTTGGACTTTACCCCAAATATCAATGGGAGCATAGACATTTATAACTAAAATGATCTCGCCAGATTCCAGACTAGAAGTAACCAAAGAGAGAGAAGAATGACTTGAGAGACACCAAAGAGGAACAACTTTGGTGGGATCCCAAAAAAGAGTCAATCCACCTGAGCAACCTAGGGAAGCAATACACTGACATTGGCCACAACACCACACATCTGGAGCATGCTGAAGCATAAGATCAATCGAAAGCTTAGTCGCTTGGATACACAAATATCTGGAGAATGAGCACCAACCAACTCACGAATAGATTTTTATCTCAAGGGGCTTTTCAACCCCCACACATTCCATGAAAGAGTGATCATTTGAGTGATTGTGAAAAGCGAGTCAATTGGTTTCACCAACCCCAACTCCACCAACAAATCCCCAACTAACTGAAGCTTCACCTGAATTATTTTACGACCACCTTTAGATGTATCCAATAAAATTTTCTTATGAGGTTGTTGGCTTAAACCCAAAACTTGATAAGAACCCCTACCCTTGCTAGATTTCAAACCCTGTTTGGCCAAATCTGCCAAAACCACATCATCATGCATGACATCAGAAACAAGTGGATCTTGCACTATCTTACTTGCAGAATTATCTTGGGGGATCTGAGGGTCTTGAGAGATCAAGATATCATGACCAACCCCCTCTCGCAAAGCCATCTCCAAATCCCCGGAAGATACCTCAAGCGGAATCCCTTCCTCCAAAGCCAAAACCTTAAAACGATTAAAATCCTCCTCATTTTGTTGATCCTTAAATGATCTCTTTTGCCCCCCGTCCCTTAGTGCGAAGTTTAACTGGCTCAAAACCATCCCCTCAAGAACCCCCATCCGACACTAGAGCTTTATCTTTCTCTTTTTTATCACCCGCCACATGCAAGGGAATAGAGGAATTATTACCAGGAGAAAGTCTAGAGGAATTATTACTAGCATCAGGTCTAGAAATTCGAGGGCATTGATGCTAAAGATTACCATATTCATGAAAAACTCTACATCTAAAAGGGAGAGACTCACAGTCCAACTATTGGACCCAAGACGAAGACCTAAACAAATCTCCAATGAATCTAGTAAAGGGTTATTCAAATCAACCTCAAAACAGATACAAGCGAATGAAATTACCTTTCTGTCTAGGTTTTGTTGAGAAATTGCAGCCAACTTGCCAAGTAATGCAACAATTTGTTGCAAGGTATCCTCTCTCAAAAAATCCAAATGCAAATGTGGAAAACGAACACAAATAGGAACCCTTGAGGGCAAATCCTTCACATAATTAAAACTCATGTGCCATGGTTTAATGAGCAAACCAACACGATTTTAAAAGTATGTTCCTCCCTCAAAGACAAGGTTCTTATCAGCCATATTGGAAAAAACAATCATAAAGTAACTGTTAGCCACCAACATGAGCTCCATTTCCCCCTCAATATGCCAAGTACGCAACATTAGTTTTCAGTGTGCTCTTTCTACTTGTATCTCTTGGTTTAGTTTAACCATGATTAAGAGAAAGAGATGTGATAAAAAGGGGCATAAAGACATGCCCAATATTGCAACTTGACAAGGAAAACATAAAATGAGCACTTTTCTTTCCAATTACACTCATTGTTTTAAAATATCTTTAGTTCTTATTAAGCTAAATACTTTTGTTGGAATTCATCTTTTGTATGACAAGATCAAGAGAATGGTCAATCCAATTTTTTGTGTGTTTAGAGTCATCCATTTTATACATGACAATTCTTTTGAATGTTTGAGTGTATCTTCAAACTATTATGATTGGATTTTTGGGGTTATCTTTGCTACACTTGACAAGGCCTCCAAAGACTCACATGAGTCATCAAATAGATAAAGTCTAATCGAGTCAAATTGGAGTTTGGAGACATTGAAGGTTGGAGGATTTTCATCATCACAAGTTAGTTTCTCACTTCAAGATGGTACTTTGCATGAGAAACAATTTTCATTTATTTCTTTTCCTTTTTTGATGTTGACAAATTTTGAGAATACACATATTGTGATCGAGAGTTATACCCTTATGAAGGTCAAGAGACAAATTGATAGAGCCCTATTTGTGCAGAGCTTAATATGGATGTTGTCCAATGATTGGTGTCTATGATTTGGAAGTTCACGGAAAAGAGAGTTTGGGAATTAAGCTTATAGCTACTTCCTTATGATGGTCACGAGTTGGCTCGATCGAGTTCCACCCGATTCAAGCTTTGTTTCTTCAAATTTATATCTTCTAAAAAAATATTTATTTATTTTATGTAATCAACAAGTTTTATGATGCACGCCTTAAGGGGGGTCCCTTGGCTAGGTATAGATTGAGTTTTAGAGGTACATTTGCAAGAATAATTTAATAGGGGGGAATATTAGCAAATGTTAGCGTAATGTACAACATATTAAATTGTTTTTTGTTAGTTCTCCTTGCATTCACTTTTTGTTGCTTACTTATAGTTGGAATAACTATATTTAGGTCTATCTAAAAATGTATCTCCTTCATTCGATAAATCATCAAACATTTTATCTATCAAATTGCTCAAGATAATTAAGAAGTGGGATAGTAGTCCAATTATGTTTATTCTTCCAATGTGTGAAATTTCAGATTAAAGAGAAGATTGCGTGTGGTTTCTTGTGAATGGTGACCTAATTTTTTGGAGTCTGGAGCTATAAGAATGCATGACCAAAATTTATAATATATAAATATGCCATTTCAAAATATCTAAGAATATAGAATAACTAAGAAAATATTATTAAAAATACAACAGACAATATTTAAAGAACAATTAATCCTTCAAGCTTTCAACTTGAATAGTTGTTTGTAAATGACCAAAAAATAGCATGAAGAAGCATTTCGCTAGCAATTTGGCATTATATCTATAAAAAATTCTTTAGTTTTTAGGTAGTAACACCAATATTTCATACAACAAGACAATCCAAAGTGTCCCAATCTTCACCAAAAAGTTAGAGCTCCTTGGTATTTAATTGAAAATTTGAATGGCCAAGGGGTGTGATCTATTTGTGAGTATGTTACAAATACCTTTATGAAATGTAAGATACATGAAAAGATAATGAAAAGGGGATAAAACCCAAATAAAAATCACATAAAAACATAATGACAGTTGTTCCTTATAATTCAAAAGACATAGGACTATGAAGGCAAAAGGAAAAATTTCTATTTGACTCAACATTAAAAAGATTTATAAATATTTCTAATTCGGATTATAAGTTTTTTACAACAATCCAGAGTTGCAATCACATTTTTAATCTCTTTTTGGAGTTCCATTGAACTCCATGTTTTCTATTTATCTAGAGCTACCTACCACTACACACATACTCCTTCACTCAACACTATTGTTGTTGCACAAGCATTCTTTTTGTTGTCCTTAGAAAAACTTTTCAACTAACTATTTTTGACAAAATAAAATAAAATTGGGCTATTGTTGCAAGGTGTGCGCTCTTGGTCTCCTTGTGTTGTGCAGCACAGCGTTCAAGTTTGTGACATGACTTAACCGCATCCTGTGGATTCTATAAGTCTAGTGGTTGTATCAAGCATTAACAGGTCGATCTTTTGGTGCAGCAACAACCACACTTGTAACAAGTGGTATCAGAGCTTGGTCACATGTTCAAACCCCTTGCTTGCGCTGGGGGGGGGGGGGCATTTGTTGCAAGGTGTGTGCCCTTGGTCTCCTTGTGATGTGCGGTGCAACACTCGAGTTTGTGGCATGGCTTAATTGCCTCATGTGGATTCTATAAGTCTAGTGGTTGTATCGACCATTATCAGGTCAATCTTTTGGTGCAACGACAACCACACTTGTAACAAGTGGTATCGGAGCTTGGTCACAGGTTCAAACCCCTCGCTTGCACTGGGGAGGAGGGATTGTTGTTGCAAGGTATGTGCCCTTGGTCTCCTTGTGTTGTGCAACACAACACTTGAGTTTGTGACATGACTTAAACGCCTCCTGTGGATTCTATAAGTCTAGTGGTTGTATTGGGCATTAACAGGTCGATCTTTTGGTGCAACGACAACCACTTGTAACAACTATCTCTTCAAATATTCCCTCACATTCAAAATTCAAATTACCTACTTTTATTAAATCTCTCTTTATGATATAAATGATCATTGCAAACACTTCAAGATTATTTTCGAATAGTATTTGGAACATGGCATGTCTTTGAATCTCGCAAAATTTATATTTGAAGTGGAAAAAGGGAAGTTATTAGATAACATCATGTTTAAGGAGGGGGTTATAATTGATCCTAATATATTTAAGGTTTTATATTTTATATCTTATTCCAAAAAACTTCAAAGAAATATAATTGTTATTTAAGTAAATCAACTTTGTAAAAATATTTATACCCAACTTTGATAAAAATAATAATCTTATCTCTAAAATGTTGTAGAAAATAAATATGGAATATAAAACTTGATGATATTTAAAAAAAAAAGAAGCAAACATTGAAGAAAGCATTGGTTAAATAGCTAGCCTTATTCAAAGGCTTTTCATCTCTATTTATTTAACTATTTTTACACTCTTGATGCCTTATTAAAAAATAATTAGTAAGCTTTACAAGCATCCAATTTACCTTTTAGTAATTCACTCAATGATGCTAAATTGAAATGTTCATTTATGGACATGTAAGAAAATGCAATGGAAAAGGCAATAAAAAACTTCAACCCATATCTCATTGGTGCCAACATGGTGGCATATATACCACACACAATAGTCTAAGGATATGATCACTTAAAACAAGGGGTATAAAATAGAAGGTGCAAATGGATCAATCAAAATGAAGAATGACTTGGAGATATTTACCAAAAATTCTATTCGAAGGCCAACGAATTTCTAGGCTCATGGCAGTTAAATTTGGAAACTATAGAAGCAAATACTATAAATGATGAGCATGCATCTATCCATTGTGTTTTATTAAATAATCCATGGTACTATTATATTTATTGAATATAAATATAACATACTATTATATTTATTGAATATAAATATAACATACTATTATATTTATTGAATATTAAATATTTATTGGAGATATTGACCAAAAATTCTATTCGAAGGCCAACGGATTTCTAGGCTCATGGTTGTTAAATTTGGAAACTATAGAAGTAAATACAATAAATGATGAGCATGCATCTATCCCTTGTGTTTTATTAAATAATCCATGGTACTCTAACATACTATTATATTTCCTGAATATGGATTCCCATCTAATATTGATGTAAATATGAAAATATGTATAAAGGTCCATCAGGTGCCTTAAGGATATCTTTTTATTTAGAGGTGATGCAAGGGTCACACTTGGGCTTATGTTTTTGATTAAAAAAGGAGCGTTAACTAGGGCGCCAACCCTTAACATAGTCAAAGACTATCAAAAAGACAAAACTAACCAAGGGAGCAAGCCCCCTCACAACAATGTCAGATTCAAAAAACAAACTAGACCCAACTCAAGGAGGGGAAGAGACACCCAAGCCTTGAGAGGGAGAGGTTAGGACAATGGGGATGACCTCTCATTCCGCCTACGACGAACCACAGTCCAGGTGATACATTCATTAGGACCAAGAGAGAGATCAAGTGGAAGCGATTCTGCAGAGTTGAGATCAGAAGTAGCTGCAAAGTGCTGTTGTAGAACCACAACAGGATGCTGAGAAACAATGACAGATTGTTGTAGGGGTGCAGAAATAGGCTATCAAAGCAAAGTAACACCAAAAGCAAGGTCAATAGTAGTAGAACAAGGCTGCTGAACATCAGTGAGAGGATCAGTAGAAGGTTCAACAGCAGTGAGAGGCTCTTCATCATAGGAGGAAACATCATCCTCATGAGAGGAACAAGTAGAATACAACGCATTGACAATCAAATGTTCAATAGTGGCATCTTTCCACCAAGTAGCATCATCCCTATGGCGAGGAAGAGAACACTTGGGCTTATGTTGCTCAATCAAGTTCACAACATTGTTGTTGGTTTCATTAAATATATTATTAGTAGCTATAAAGATTGGGTCATTATGTTCAACAACATTGGTAAAGTGAGAAGGAAAAGGATTGGTAAAGATTTGTAAATTTCGATTAGGTGACATAGATTTATTTCCTTTATGATTCACACCATCAACTACTATAATATTAGAATTAATAAGATCTTGAATTTCATGTTTCAATCTAAAGCACTTCTCAAGATCATGACCAACTTGACGATGGTATTGGCAGTAAGCTTTCAGATCAAAAGAAGGTGGTGAAGGATTGGAAGTATCTGTGGGGTCAAGATGGGAGGAAGCTTCATCACATTAAAATTAGTCAATTTAAGCATGATGTTATGCAATGATTCAGAAAGAGGAGTGAAACGATTGTTGTGACTACCACTTGAGAATCAATACAATTGGAAGAATTGTTGTTGGTATTGATCTTGATGAATTTCTTGTTTTGTTTTCTTAAGTTGTGAAAGTTTTGATCAACATATTCATTTTTATCGATCAAAATCAATGATGAAGAAGGTCCATATTGACTCACTTGAAACTGATAATTATGAAGTGTTGTGCACAATTGTGTGAAATATGCATAATAAAAAAACAAAACCTCATCTCTAATTTATTTTTGCAAATTTTAATGAAAATTCTTTGAACATCACCACTAGGCACAAGATAAGAAATTTATGAATGCAACTGTTTGTATCTACTAATGGAATTAGTCACATTTTCCTTAACAGCTTGTTTGAAATATACTAAATTAGTCAAAGTAATTTGGAGCAATATTGAAAATGTTGAACAAATTCATCAGCCAATTATTGAAAAGAATTAATTAAATAAGGAGACAAGGATCAAAACCATTGCAAAGATTTTTCTAAGGTATGGGTGAAAAGTTTTATCGTAAGTCTTGGTTGGGTCATATGAAAAATCACTACATAGAGTTGACAATGTTTTCATATGAGTTTGGGGTCACCTTTTCCATTATATTTCTCCAAATGGAAAATCTCGATGTTTTGTGGGAGAGGAGTATGAAGTATGTCAATGGATAGTGGGCTAGCACTAAAACATGTAGTAAAAATGGTTTTGGATTGGGTTATGGAAGCCAGTTATTCTAAAGATGAAACATTTTGGATCAAATGGTTTACAGTGGAGTTGGATGGAGAGATGTGGGATTGAGATGGAGGATTTGAAAGTGTAGCATTTTATTTTTGTCGGTAAAGGCAAGGCCAAGATTTATATTAATTTGGATTAAATACAAGAAATTTCTTAGCTGAGAATCATACCATTAAAAACCTATTCTCAGCAATCCCAACAAAACATGATTTCCTCAACAGGAAGGAAACCATTAAACTTATGATTTGACCATTTTAACAAAGCCATCAAAATTAAGCAATCTGAAGAAAATGGGACTAGAAACGTTTATGGTAGATTGCCAACATGCCTGGAACCAGAGAGTTTAAGCATAATAATAAGAAACCAAAATAAACTTTATACAATTATGTGTTAAGTAACGAGAAGGGAAATTGACACAACAACAAAAGGAGAGCCTAGCTTGCAGTGGGAGGATCGGGTTGGTGCAGCTCAATTCTGGATCTTCCTCGGCCTCTGCCTGCTGTACGACCCCGACCATGACCCGCACCCCTACGGCCTCTGATCGAACCACCCCTGCGACTCTATTCAGCTTGGGGCTCTACCTCTGCAGCTTTCATAGGCAGGATTCCATTCAACTTTGCAAACTGGAAGAGGTCCGCCTCTTTTCCCTGGGCCTCTGGATTCTCTCCTAAAAACATCCATTTAAGATGCTCAAACCAACTTCAGTAAAGACTTTGTGTCTATCCAAATCTTTTCCTTTCAGATCCAGTAGGAAAGGGTAGTATTTAATGAGCTCTCCATGAGTATTGAAAAGGATCCGGTCGCTTGGCCGAGGTGCCCCAGAGTCATGGAGGGCCTTATTCAAGATTTCTTGGAATTCCTGAAGAATTTCCTCAGGAAAAAGCTCCTTGGTAAGGCTCCAAACAGCTTGCTTGGGTAGCTTTTGGTCCAAAAGAGAAGCCATAAACCTAGAAGAGATGCAGGTGTTGTCTCGCGGGTACTCTTCCCTGACTGGAGGGTCCGCATGGATGAGGAGACGCTTCAGTCTAAAATCCGTGATCCTTCTGAAAGAAACCTGATTTGAAAGTGTAGTATTATGATAAGATGGTTGGAAAGAAAATGGAAGATTGGTTTAGGTGGTATGTAGGAGCATTGATTGATAGGATTCTCCCCATTACTAATGTGTGTAGCATTAAAATTTTGTCTAGAGGTAGCCACGATAGAAGATGTATATACAAACACATTAGGCAAAGATGTAGGAATAGGCATGAAAGGTTCAACTTGATTTTGAGTTTGATAGAAATTTAGTAATATGTAGAGATTTAATGTTAGAAATTTAGTAATATGTAGAGATTTAAGACATTAAAATTCACAAAGGCAGTTGAACAGTGAAACTGAAACTCTTAGCCTCTGATACAATCAAAAACTTGTGCTTCGGATGATCGCTGTCTAATCTCAGAAATTACCGTAGAGTGGAGAAACAGTTAAATAGATTTCACATACATTCAAGATGGAAACAAGGACAAACGCATTTTATTTTACCCGTATACAACTGCAATATGCCTCTGGTCATGACTAATATAAGTTTTACATAACAATCATCAGTGGAGTTATATAAATATTTTGAAAGCCTTCCCTACGCTACCTAGGCCTTTCGCAAGCCCCTCAAAAAAGTTTTAAAACAGATTTACCACCAGTTGCAAGCTTCAACTCTGCAAGTTTGCAATCCGAAATTCACCACAGACAAACATTACCGTGTGCTTCATAGTCCAACAACATTCACATTCTTCATCCATATTCATCAACGACACCAATAATAGACTCTATCACAAATTCTACAACAAATTTAGCCACAGCAGGAAGCTTTTTCACAACAGGTTTACCCATACCAGAAAGCTTTTTCAGAATACGTTTGCCTCGACTTGGGCGTTCAAGTGCCATTCTCTTGAGCAGCAGACCCATTTCCTGGTTTTTTGTGACTCACACAGCTTCCTCTTATAGTTTGTGAATTGTTTTAATTGTGTTAGCTTTTTAGTTTTTTGAACAGCCCATCCCCATGCATGCTGCGCCTGTTAATTGTTTCAATTGTGTTAGCTTTTTAGCTTTTTTTTCGGATTTTTAATGATGTTTTATTGTCAGTTTTTCTATCACTTCTAATTACTGTTTAATAGGCCACAGATTTTTGAGAACAAGGGTTCGAAAATTTATTGTGAATTTCTATTGGTGGATAGTATGAGGTATAAGAACTCTTGGTATGCTAATTACTCCACGAGATTGTAGTTTTTCTGCTTAACATAAAAATAGGATTTCTTAAAATAGATCTCTTAGTTTTTGTGCTTCACATAAAAATAGGATTTCTTAAAATAGAATGAAATAGAGTTATAATTTGAGTTAAAAATAAGAACTCTAAAAATAGAATGAAATAGAGTTATCATTTTGCATGCATATTTTTCTATTTTTAGTTGTCTAAGATCTTTAGAGACAGATTGTAATGAAATCTGTTTCTGATCATTAAATCACTTGAACTTTGATTACGTGATCAAGAAGCTTGTAATCCCAATTTGAATGAATACAAAATTTTATCTTCTTTTGAAGCAATTCTGTGTTTTTTTTTTTATGTTCTTTAATTGATATCGGCCTCTTCTAAAACTTATACCTGAAATGGTTTAGCTCAAAGAGAATGTGTTGTGAGATCGTCTTTCAACTGATTTCTTTGGATAATAATTTTTTTGTATAAACAGATATAAGATAATTTTCTTGTGCAAACTATTCACAAGAATTATATGTAGGGTATTTAAAATTAATGAAATTTGTAAATCTTCAATATCTTTTAACTTGATTAGTGACTACTATGTTTTTGGGAAAAACTCTTCCAAAGAATAAATTCTAGAGAGAACTCTCCAACTAGGTAAATAGTCGTGCCAAAATATTGCATATTATGATTTAGGAAAACAAAAAATTATCATTAATATTTTTAGGGTTTTTGTTCAACACATCATAAACCAACACCAACACCAACAGTCCGCTTTGCCAAGGAACACAACCGATTCAGATTTTGTGGTCATGCCACTTTCGCGTCAAGGACAAGATGAGCTCCATGACAACAACATTATCGTGGTTCTCTAGGTAAGAAAATCCCATCTTATTGTTTGTTTTCATACTAGATATCGCAAAACTCCTATAAATTTTTTAAATATTTGTCAAATGCAGGAGATGATATTCTGCACGCAGCATAGACACGGTGGTTCTAGTTACCGAGTGGACCATGGCTCTATATTTCGTGAACTCTGCCATGGTCCACTCGGTAACTAGAGCCACCGTGTCTGTGCCACGGAATATCATCTCCTGCATTTGACAAATATTTATAAGTTTTACAGGAGTTTTGCAATATCTAGTATGAAAACAAACAATAAGATGGGGTATTTCTTACTCAAAGAACCGCAATGATGTTGTCGTCGTGGAGCTCATCTTGTCCTTGAAGAGAAAGTAGCACCTTCACGAAAATCTAAATTGATCATGTCCCTTGGCAGAGCGAACTATCAATGTTGGTATATAATATATTTTGATTCAAAGTTGATGCAAGGGTCACACTTAGGCTCAGGTTGCTCAATCAAGTTTTTAAACTCTGCACATCTTTGTCCTCCACCTCAATCTCACCTCCTTAAGCTCTACTTCTAACACCACCAGCATCTTCATAATGCTTAAGCACATTCTTTTTAAACTCTGCACATTGACAAGGAAACCGTAAGGCAAGAAACAAAAGAACATTGACTCTATAGAATTCACAATTACCAGTTTGAATATCTACTGCAGTCACATAAATCTGTCCATTTTAATTAAATGAATATTTGTTATTTATTTGATTAAAAATCTACTAGCCATCAGTTAATTAAATTAATATTTAATTAATTCATCTTCAAACATTCTTCTATTAATTAAATAAATTATTCAATTTATTTTAATTAATTCATTAAACCAAAATCACAATCAATTAAATGAATAAATTCTATTTATTTCATTTAATCCCCTTTCATCTTTTAAATAAATTAAATAAAACATTTATTTAAATCATTAAATCCCCCCGACTTGCATTCTCCTAAAAATACAACTTGCACCTATTTGTTGAAATAAATGAATTTTATTTCAATAAAAATCTCATTTTCTCTCACCCACCAAACCCACTTGCAATCCTAACCCCCTTCTAGATTCTTCTAAACCCCTTCCTAATTAGCCTAATCCATCCCCTAATTATTGTCACATTCTTAAGCAACTTGGAGTCACTTTTCAAAGACTTCAAAGTCTTTGAAAAACTTTAAATGTTTTGTGTGTTCAACAATTTAACCTCTAAAGTCTTCCAAACCACTTATGGCTCTTACATGACCATTAATGGTTAAATCCACATCCAACTTTGACCCTTAACTCAACTCTCATGTGACCCATGTGTCTTCTCAAACATTTATTGCTTTGACCATGGTTATCCTCACTAACTTTTGCACAATAGTTTATCCATTGGATAAAAGCATTATTATTTGGATAATGAATTTATTCACTCAACCCAACTTTAACCTTACCTCCCAAGTTAACTCTCAGGTCATGTCAAGCATTTAATGCTTATTCCCTCTCCTCTCAACTTGTTTCATGTTGACACTTGTCATCTTGAGATTGGGTTGAAAGTCCTCACACAGATTGAATATCATTCAATACTGACCCTTGTTGAGATTACTCAATCTCAACCATCCATTGCTCCATTTTACCTATAAATAGAGTTCATTTCTTCATAATCCACATCCTGAAAACTTGTATGCATTTACATTATAGTGAATTTTAAAGAAAGAGCATTTAGCATAAATAACATATATTGTCATTTTGGACTAAAATAAATCTTAGTTCATTTCATATCATATCTAATTAGTTTATTTTACATTTGCATATTATAGCTAAAACATTTCAATCTTGAATCTCCATAAGGCATTCATAGTGCAAAAAGCTGCTGAGAGCTACACTAATTTGGAACTTGGAGAGGAGAGGAACAAGGGAGAAGGAGCTACAAGCATGGTGGAAGGCATTTGGAGATGCCTTGTTGTGTTTGCTTTCATAGTTAAATACTTTATTATGTTTTTAGTGTCTCTCTTGGTATGCCTGCTTAGACTAGTTTTTGGTTGATTAACACTAACTCTTATTTGTTTCTTGTGTACCACAGGTTTTGGTCTAACGTTGTCCATTTTGTAGAGCATCATCTACATTTGCTAGTATTAAAAGAATTATATTACCTTCTTGATTACTCCATAGTAATGCTACCTCACTATCCAACGGAGAGTCATTATTTGGCTCTGCGTAGCAAATGGTAGCATAAATTGCTAGGAACAGTCAACAAATCCATAAACAAAAAGAATGAAAGCAAAACTTCATTTTTACCTCCCAAAAGGCTCTCAATAGACAAAAGTACAGTTCGAACATCATATGCAAATGATCATTTATCCTGCAACCAAAGATTATTCAAGTCCAATAAATGAAACGCACATTTCTGTAAAAATTATTACAAGCTAGGAGTGGAAAACAAGAAAACTATACTCAGCCGAAGAATATCAAGACAGATGTTTCCAAGCTGGTCAATATTCGGATGGTAGCAATCTATCTCAAATTTCAATTGAGGGGGCTTGAATGGATATACTGTTGGGAAACACAAAGTTTATATACCAGTCCCTCATAAACAGTATTTTTTCCACTATTTATCGTACCAACCCAGGATAACATGTTATCGGCCTCTGGGAATGCTGAAATACCAGGATCACCACTCATCTGGACATGTCAGCACAAATTAAGGGTTATCACCGATACAAATTAAATTGCAGGCAACATTACAACTGTAGACCAAACAATTTAATTCAAATTTTAACTCAAGTAGTAAAATAAGTCGAGTAAGAAAACAATTGTGGCTAGCAACTAAAAGTACACACACTACATAGTACATATGATTAACAGGATTTAAATAGATCTCTTATTCATACAGCTGATAGAAAGTACACTCCTGAAATTAACAAATCCAGGAGCAGCTAATATGTTTTACTTGCAAGGCAAAACATGTTAAAACAAAAAATGCCTCAAAAGCTGCCAAACTAATAAAAAATAAGACCATGAATAGAGTCAGATAAGTACTCATGCAAAAGACAAAGGTCACAATATCTACCAGTAGATACAGGTATAATATTATATATAAATAGTCATGGTGCATGGTGAAGGTGCCATAGTCCATGTCCCTACACTAGTGTTTCCAGGTGAATCTGAACACATTACTATGTGCATATACTGTGTATATACATGTAGAAGCAACTTTTCCTAATAGATGCATACAAAATCAATTATATCGACACCAAAGCATTTTACAACACCCAGCGGCCAAAGTACTCAAGGCAGAGCTCCGCATGTCCATAACTATGTACTAGGTAGAGCTATGTATGTCCATAACTAGGTAGTTACTAACGCAAGCAGTCTAGAACAATACTAGTAGCTCTTTGTAGATATATTTTTTGAGTATATATGTAGAAGCAAGACATTCCTGGGTAGAAGCATAGCTCAAATATATCAATACATTCTAGAGGATGACAATCAGGAATGCATTCTAAAGAAGAAAATTCAAAATAGTTTTCAGGAATGCATTCTGAAGGAGAAAATATGTGTTAAGCCTTCATTAAATAGATTAGATTCTCATGCTACACATATTTCTCAGCTCACATACAGGACAGAAGCTTTCTTCGGTTGCAAAATCTGAAGCAAAGCTATCATGGAACATCATGGTATTATGCATTTTACAACATCCAACACTCCAATGAGGAAAGCATTCGAAATATGAAAATAATCTTTGCACCTTCACTAAATTAATTAGATTCTCATGCTACATACATTTTGTCCCAGATCGCGTGTCTTGGGATGCAGGATGCGAAGTAAAGCTGTCATAACATCATGAACGCATTACATGCATTGGGTTTTTACTTGCTGTATTTACTTGTTTAGGACTAACATTTCCATATTTTATTATTTTCTCATCTAAAAGATGACAGTCACCAACAGGTAGTTGATACCATAAGATGTGATATATTAGCTGAAAAGAAACAATCAACCATATCCTCTTCCTTACTGCCAAGATGGAAAGCGCCTGGCCCTGTGAGAGATATTCATTTAGGATTGAAGTTCCATAACCCTAGGCTGCAGACATCAACAATGAAAGCCTATGGTTGAAACAGAACTAAGATGATAGAAAAATGAAAATGCTTTGAATGTGTTACAAATTATAATCATCGGAGTTATAGAATACTAGCAACTGGAGTGAACCCAAGGGAGGCTTCTGCATTCCTATGATTGAAAAAACTTTTCCAAGCTATCATAATATCAGTGGCCTTGGGTTTTAAATTTTATTGCAAGCAGATTGTGGAAGTACTAAGAGCCATCTGCATTTCCATGATCAAAATAATATTTCCCAGAGAAGTCATGGACCAAAAAAGATTCAACTAAGTTTCCATCAGTAACTCTCTAGGATTCGGAATGTATTCCACCTAAATTTATAAAATCAATGCATCCCATAACTCCAGGGCAGTATACACACATACAAGAGTTAAGGTCCTTCATTGTATAGATCAATCATCAAACCATTCCATGAAACTGTACACGTTTCAATCATAAAACCATTCTTCTTTAGGGATTGATTTTCTATTCTCTTTTCTTCCATATTAACATGGTTAGATGGCAGCTGGGGATTGGGAGCAACTTGTTTAAATTCTTGAGTCGATCTATGTGCAGGGACTTCTCCCAGGCCATGTGTGTGGGTGTAAGGAAAAGTGCATACACATTCATTCTACCACCTTTACTTTACACCACTTTGAGGGCGTGCCATTAAATGCACAGTCCCTAATTTGACCTATTAGGCACAGTGACTCCTAACCCCAGAACCAACAACTATCCAACCACACTAAAAATCACCTGGTCTGGATCAATATTGGATAAATTTTATACAGCATGCAGGTATGCAATACAAAAAAAGAGAAATATGCATGGACGAATAATAGAAAGAATCAGTTATCCCTTAGGCACAGGGTGAGCAAAATTTACCAACACCAATTGTGAATTTTGCCATGTTCAGCAATTACCCCATGTAATGGTCAGAAGAGGCATATGATCGGGAAGGCATTCTAAATAAGAAAATAATTTTTATGCCTTTGTTGAAATAAATATATTTTCCTGTTAAACATATTGTCCCATATTTTCTCAACTAAACAAAGATGGTCACCAGCTAATAACTGAAAAAAAGGAAACACCCTGCCCCATGAGAAATATTGGTTTAAGCATTCAAAATCCACGACCCTAAGAAACAATCATCAGCAATGAAGTTACATTCTCTTATTCTACAGCATGAAACATGACTAGAATGATACGAAACGAAAAGGATTTGAATGTCTGCATATCTGGATACATTTCCTGACCCGGTTATAATTATCTCACAGGAACTTTAGGTTTTACTTCAATCACTAGTATCCTACAATACCGATGATTGCGAGCAGAAAGCTCAAGTCCTAAGAAGAGACATGTGAATTTCCGTGATTAAAAGTATACCTTCGAGGAAATCCATAGACACGAAAGCATAGTATCAAATTTTCATGCGATATTCTTTAGGACTCAGAGGAACCTACCACCTAAATTAATAAAATAAAAATCAATGCATCACATAACACAAAGGAACTGTACACATTTTCAAAAGTAAAGACTTTTGACTATATTTTGCCGATAGGCAATTCCTTGTGGGAAAGCCTCCCACCGGAATTGTCTCATGCCGGAATTTTTTTGCCGGCCGGGAAATTTGACGGTTCATCAAACGGCAGATGGTTCGTCCGTTTCCAAAGGATATTGGGTCAATGTGTTAAATGTGTTTAAGCTTTGATGGATGTCCTTACCTTGTTTCACAATTGAAGACAAAAGTTGTGCCCGAATTCGTGCTGCAATTTTCATTTCTTGTTTCTCCTTTAGATTAAATGACTAATCATATTTCTGTTTAGAAGTATTGTTAAGCTTGATTTAAATATAACACTCTTTTGTGCTTTCAAGGCCTCTGTTCTGCTGAACTATGGCATTTAAACGGATTTTTTTTTGTTGTTGCTCTTTCCCTATGAATCTCCTGTAGGTTATCATCTCCTCCCTTTGATTTTAATTAATATTGCATTTTAAGCTTTTATTTTTGTTACCAACGGAGGGGGATTTGTTACTTTTATATATATTCTTAACAACATTTCCCCTACATCAAGATTTGTACTATCTGTGAACAGATCCGTTGTTTTTCCATGGTAAATTTACCGTCCACAGCAGCATTGTTGTCTCCCCAGTTTTGATTTGAATGTTGAAATGGCCTATGATTATGATCGAAGTGAAGATTACCTTTTCAAAATTGTTTTGACAGGGATCTCTGTAGTGGCATCATGAAAACGTGAATATCATAAATCGTAGTTGTCCAGGAGGTTGCCTTTCCATACACGTTTTTCACAGAGAGCAACTGTAAAACAAACAGCCGTTTCAGCTTCATTGTCATTATCGCGCTCAGGATTGCGACTGTGCCTTATCCTCAATTGTTAGCAATTATTCCTTTGTTGCTCTCAAAAAACAAAGTGTATATAGCCTGGCAGGTAGCTTGGGCCAATTTTTCTATAAGATTATGGGAAACTAGATTTGTCAATTGACGAAACATTAAAAATTTGTTCTCCAAGGTTTGAACATAAAATGTACATAGATTTTATTAGATTCTCTAATTTTAGATATAAAATGCTTATAAAATTTAAAGATTCACCAAAATATGTCATATTTTATGCAGAGATTGCAACTGAAATTTATGAAAAGGTGCAGTTGAAAAAATTGTGGAGGTTTTTGCAGCCAAAACAGTCCCACGGAAAACAAGTTTTTACTTCATTATATTCAGTTTTTTAGGATTTTGGTTAAAAAAATTTAATACATGAGAAATATTGGAAGTCGATCTGCCTGAACTATATTTTGGATTTAAAATTTTTGATTGATAACTGTTTAATTCTGAAAAAAAAAATCGATTTAACTCTGTCTTTGGTATCTGCAATTTGTGGATCGAATTAGCCGTAGAAGTTCTTATTTTCCCTCTCCATCTTTTTTTCTCCCCTCACCACGATTTTTTCCAGATCGATATGGCTGGAAATTAACTGGTTTTGTGTAAGCTTAACCCAATCACTAAGTCTGGCTCATTGCATTGCTTAAATTGATTCCTCTATGATATGTTATCATTGCATTGCTTAAATTGATTCCTCTATGATATGTTATCAGCGGAATAATTATAATAACTGTTATTCTATGTATTATTTTCTGCAGATTCTTTTTTGGTTAGGAAACTAGAATGCCGATATAAAGCTCCATGGAAAGAACATCTTATTATGCGATGAAACAGGCACAAATAAATATGAACCTGCAAGAAACGGTGATAGGCTCAACATCCACAACCCAGAAATGATTTCAATAGGGAGAGCTAATATCGATTGCCAACCTGTCATATCACGCGAACCTATACTGAAATACATTGCCAAATATGCATCAAAAGCAGAGAGAACATCTGAAAGTTGTACTGCTATGCTATCAAGAATATCCACAACTCAACAAAGAGATGACCCAGCAGTAGTAGCATATCGAAGATTCATGACAAAGATTGCAGCGGAACATGATATCGGTGCGCAAGAAACTTGTCATATGCTGCAAAAATTATCCCTTGTTGTTTGTAACGAACCATTTACAACTTTAAATGTTGGACGGAAAGTGCTACACCGATTAACTAAAACACAAAATGAGACTATAGTAGAAAATAGTTACTTACGCTCCTATATGGGCCGCCCTCCAGAGCTAGAGACAATCACATTACCTGAATATGCAAGATCTTACACCTATGTTGCAAGTCGTAAATCATGCAAATGGAAAGAGAGAACAATACAAGCCATTGTTAACGTTTACCCAAAATTCTACAGTATACCCAAGGAAGAGTCTGAACATTTTGAAATTTTTTTGTAAGGACCTGCTTGTCCTAACCCTAGTTAAAACAAACTTAAACTCACTGTTTTAATTAAAAATTAAATAAACCACTATCGCACATGCAAAAACAATGATTATCAACGTGCAAGTAATAGATAAGTAACCGAACAACCATGCAACTCATAAATAACATGTAGAAATTAAACATGCATACGAAAAATAACAAACTAAAATTACGCATGAGGATCGAATAGAATGCAAACCATAATTAGTTAAGATGTCGAGTTATGTATGCGCATGTGTAGCGTAAATCATATGCATGAAACTATTACAAATTAAATTAACATGCAAAAACTCATTATTAAACAATCTACCAGATAATTAAATATGACCATGCATGCATGCGTAAATGAAAACTAATCTAAGAAAGTAAATCATGCATGTTAGTGGGTTAGTATGTTAGTAGCCCTTTTTCTTCTTTTCTTTTGTTAGTTACATTGCATGGCGACTTCTTGTCGCTTTACATCATGTGACCTTATAGGTCCTTTTTCATAACCTCTACATGCGACCATTCTGGTTTTACAATGAAATAAAATATACATCTTTAATTATTACATAAAATTTTATCTAGAATCTCTGACTTTCTTTGTCTTCGGATGTGTCGCCTCTGTTTGACCTGGATAACCTCCTCTCGCAAACTGGATGACAGACATATGACCCAGGCATTTTATCTGCCCAACCAAATGAAGCATAAGCTTCCCGGTGCTCTTGATAAGCTCCCGTCCCTCACGACGGAGTATCCTAGCAAGCCAGTACCAACTAGTAGTAAAGAAATCCTGTGCAATCATGTAGAACTAACAACCCATCCTAGTTGAACTAACAACATGTGTTATGGCAAGGAGAAAAATAAATAAATAAATATGATGGCCATCATTACCCCATTGGGGAGGAGAAGAAAATCACCCTTCCCTGGTTAGCCCATAAACAAGCACTCTTGTTCCATAATCATCCCTCATAGACAGAAAAATAATTAACCCTCCGCGGATTAATGTCAGAATAATATTATTATATGTTTTCTTTATAAATTTTTATAAATTTTCCCTTTATAATATAATTTCCTCAAATAAAAATTTAATTTTAATATTTTCAATAATTCTAAATTGAGAATCTCTATTTAAGTTAATATAATTTTTAAAATCAATTCCTAATATATATTTATTAAATATTTTTATTGCTTTTATTCTTTTCTTAAAAATTCTCAAATCAATCTTGAAGTTAGAATTTACCACTATCAAGACTTTCCAAATATAGTCGTAATGTTTCAGTCGTTTCTTAAATACCCAGATCCCAATACCTCTGAAATTTTCATTAAACTTAGAAATCTTTAAAACACAAAAACTGAGTAAATTTCCAAAAAACCCAGTTTCTATTTTTCAAGATACATGGAGTAGAAGGCGTTGACAATACAACTGGCACATCAAACAAACTAGCATTAAATCCACAATTTCCAATTACTCTCAGCAACAAAACAATACCAGTCAATCCATTTCATAGATAGAAGTTTGTGGTAAAGAAGAGATTAAAAACCTACCTTGAACAAATTTATTTCCCTTACTTAAATTTTTAATCAAAAATTATGACAAGAAGAACAAATTTTAAAGGAAAAGATCAAATTAAGACTCAAATAAAATGTGTAAAATAAATGAACCTGGCTGTGAGAAAGAAGAATCACAAGCGTTTCCTCAATTTCAGACAATCTCTTCAATCTGTGTTTCCCCAATTTTAGACAATCTCTTCAATCTATCTTGTCGACTTCATAGAAATCACACGAATCAAGAAGCTCAAAAGGAATTGGAATGAATCAAATAAGAGATTTATCCCTATATTTATAAATATTAAATTCTCTAAAAATAAAATTTAACTGATTGCATGATTAAGTTCTAAAAATAAAACCAAATTTTTAATTATAAAATGCATGATTAAAACTCACAAAATAATTCTTAAATTAAATCACAAATTTGTTAGCATGATTTTAAAGATTTAGTTTTAAAGAAAATAATCTACTAATTTAATTATTTAGTTTTCATCATGCCTTGCATGTCGTCTATATTTTTAGCACATTATTTTCCCTAAATTTAGTATCTTACTATTTACTCATGCATTGTATCTTGCATGTCGAAAATATAATTTATAATCTTGATTATACATATATATTTAAATTATTTTATTAATTAATATTTTAATAAATTCCTTGAATTAATCTTCTTCTTTTTTTAAATTAGTCCTCTAATTATTTACAAGATGTTATCTCTTTAAATAGCTTTTATTTATTTTATAATTTATCTATCAAATAACTTATATATTTTTTAATTACTCACTTTTAAATATTTGTGTTATAATTAATTTCCAGCTTGATTGTAATATTAAATACTTTTATATTTAATAATTTATCCTTATTATTATTTTATTTTTATTTTAATTATTTTATTTTATCATTTTATATTAAACTCCCTAATTTAATTTACTAATTGCTTATCTAATTGGGTACTTTGCACAAGGTTCCAATACTTAGGTTACTACTGGTGAGCTAGAAAAACCCCTCCTCGGTCATATGTTTGCCTTCGACGATTAACCTGCAACTTACTCCAACTCAACAAAAGATCGTCAGATCACGATAATAAAATGCATCATTCATATTATCAGGTTTAAAATCTAATTAAAACATTAATATCATTAATGATCATAATTGAAAATAATAATTCATCATCATTAAATAATGATATTATAAAATAACTGATCATCATTAATGTCATTAAACCACAAAATACCATCTAACATCATGAAAAAGCTAATCAAATAATTACGTGTAAAATGTCAACAATATAAGTATCTGGCATAGTAAAGTAAATCTAACTAGGGTCTAAGTTGGGCCGTGACATCCTTCCCCACCAGGATGAGACATCGTCCCAATGTCATAATACACAACTGAAAAATACATCTCTCTAGTAAGGTCACAATGTGCAACCAATAATCATCTATACAGTAATGTTTTAAGAAAGATATGCAAAATAAATGTTATTTACAGAGAACGAGTATCATATATCACTCTTAAACTCATAACTATATCATCCTTCATCCAATTAGATTTCATTAATCAATTTATACTTATTTATAATTTAAGAAACTTCATATTTTCTATCTATAGGAGGTTATGCCCAAACTGATTGAAAATATTATGTTAACTTTATAGGTTAGAAGATGATCACAAACCTTTCACATAGTGATCACAAAATGATAGTCTAAGGCTATGATTGCCTACACATCAAAAACATTAGTTAAGAGCTAATTATTAACAAGTTACAATCAAACTATGCCTTCATTTTTTTTTAATGATTTCATCTTTCTGGCTGCCTTAGGTGACCTAGGCATCATGCCCATCTCATCACCATTAATTATGCGATCTAGGCATTACGCCCATCCTATCACATTTTATTATCATGTGACCTATCCTGTCACATTCCATATTAAATTTCCAATATATCTCAAAGTTTATCATTTACACAAAACAAGGATGTCCACTTACTTTGTTATATGTCATTTATGTAGGTGGTCATATTCTCAATATCCAACAAGCCAAGCTATATCAGGATTCCTTACAAGGCTTAATTTCAATCCTCTTATTTCTAAAATTCTAGAATTTGAACAAATTCAATATGATAATTCAAGTGAAACTATGTACTCACTTCATTACACAAGAAGTCATATGAGGGAAAACTCTACCATGTCTACATATAATCTCTCTTAATTGCAAAAAGTATAAGGTATAATACATGATATTAGTTATAATGTTTCTCATAACAAATTCAGCAAATAGGTCATGATACATGACCTTAATTACTTTGACTCAAAGAGAATGTTTTCCTTTAGCTAATGTTCCAATACATGATCAACATATCGTAATTGAATACACCAGGCCAAAATATCTTATGAGAAGGAATTTTATCTTTATTACTTATGTAAAGTAGGAACATCACAACCATAATTCACGAATATGAGAAATTGACTCTCCATATTGTCCTAAGGTAATAAATATCCCAAGGAGAAAAATAATTTAGAAATGAAATTTGTTAACCATTTAATCTTAGAAAGATACCTTATGTATCTTTTTAAATGCTTACTTTTTTTTTCTAATTTTGAAAATATTTCAATGAGATACCTCACGTACCTAGCGAATAGAGCAATATTTAATAATTAAGTCTTCTAGTGCACAAGGTCCATCTCAGATTTATTTCACCCTTTAGTCCAACTCTTATGCTTTATAGTTTATATTACTCCATATAAAATATTGATAAACAACCATTAAACACGAAGTATGGAAGGACATTCAAGTCCATTCCAGGGTATCATCCCTTATACTAACCAAGGTTCAATACTCATTCAAATTTGGTACGTTCTCTGCTATTTACCCCCTTAAACAACATATCTATAAACATTTGAACATGATATCGAAATCACATCAGAGGACTAGTAAAATAAACACAAATCTAGTCACCACAAGAAAGTAAAAGAAATCTCAAATGAAAAGTAACAAAATTCCTTCATTAAATCATAAAAAGCAAAATCAAAAAGTGTGTTAAATAATCATGAGAAGAATAAGGAATAAATCTTTGGTGACTAGTTTCTAAAAATTTACAACTAGTCCTTACAATAATTCAAAATTATCAATCAATAATAAAATAAGCTTCAAGCATAATAACCAATTTCACATAAACTGTGTGGCTAATTCTAGTCACATTGAGGGAGTAAAAGCTACACAACACCTTGCGTCCAAGGTGCGTTAGAGAACATGACCAACAATTAAGTCATATTGTTCATACATCTATTAATCATTCTTGGACTTAGAGGTAATCACATCCTTTGAATAGCCTTAGTGCATTCTATATAAGAATCATTCAATCATGCACCCTAACCTTGATATACCTGTCAATTTTCATTTACTATCCTTTACAATTTCATGCAAAATATACATGGTTACTTAAAGTCACACCTATCTACTAATCAATACAAATTTATTTCCATATCAAATAGTCAAGGAATGTATGTGAAAGAAAATAATATCTAGCATTTCTTATACTTAGTAATTCCATTACTCTTATATGGATTCTAGTAGTTTCAAAAATAATTCCCTCTACTCTTTAAAGATGACATGCACAATATATATTGATTTTCATAATGAGATTAGCAGTAACAAGCTTTTGGATGAGACCAAAAATTGAGAACCTAAGGCTTCTATGCTTTTATTTAATTTTTTTTTTTAATTTTAATTTTTTTTAAGAATCAATGCTAAGGTACCAATACTTCATTTCGAAATTTAAGCAAAGACCCATGTCTCTTAACCACTAATTAAACTTAGTAGGGTATTTCATATAAAAGATTATAGTAAGGCCAAGTAGAGAATGTGTTGTTACTCAATGACTATACAATTTCTTTCTAAAGAAGATGTTTATTTAGGAATGATATGAGAGATAATCATGAAGCATTAATAATAATCTAGGTGATTTATCTACTGATTACAAATTTTTTTAATCAAGCACTAACGTGGAACTAAAAGGGGTCATGCTCTCCCTTGCATTTATACAAAAATAATCTAATCATCTTATTTCATACAAGGTGTTATCTAATGCATCACTCAATACAAACATTATCCATGATTATGTTATGCATTCATGTGTTACACATGATCATCAAGGGTGATCATCAATCACATATATAAAGTACTAATTTACCTTTTACTATACCTATAAAGCATCTATTTATGCTTAACTACACTTATTAAAAATAAGTTTGTTTGTTTGTTTTTTTGTTTTTTTTTAATCTCTTTCTTAATTTTTTTGAAGTACACTTTATGTATATTTTCGTTTCTCATTCTCTATAAGATTTTGGTTATATATATACTAGAAACTTAATAAAGTAATTATATATGTAACTATATAATAATAATAATATTATCTTACTGTTTTGATAAAATTTAATATTTATGTATAAGATTGTGAAATAGTCTAGTTGGTCTAACTATTAACTCAATTGATAAGTACATACGTGTAAATACACCGAGACTAGAATATCTTGCGATCAACTATCACATCTCAGAATAATAAACTAAAGGCCCTAGTGTGGAACCTAGTGCTCTGATACCAAAATGTAAGGACCTGCTTGTCCTAACCCTAGTTAAAACAAACTTAAACTTACTGTTTTAATTAAAAATTGAATTAACCATTATCGTGCATGCAAAAGCAATGATTATCAACATGCAAGTAATAGATAAGTAACCGAACAACCATGCAACTCATAAATAACATGTAGAAATTAAATGTGCATGCAAAAAATAACAAACTAAAATTACGCATGAGGACCGAATAGAATGCAAACCATAATTAGTTAAGATGTCGAGTTATGTATGCGCATATGTAGCGTAAATCATATGCATGAAACTATTACAAATTAAATTAACATGCAAAAACTCATTATTAAATAATCTACCAGATAATTAAATATGACCATGCATGCATGCGTAAATGAAAACTAATCTAAGAAAGTAAATCATGCATGTTAGTGGGTTAGTATGTTAGTAGCCCTTTTTTCTTCTTTTCTTTTGTTAGTTACATTGCATGGCGCCTTCTTGTCGCTTTACATCATGTGACCTTATAGGTCCTTTTTCATAACCTCTACATGCGACCATTTTGGTCTTACAATGAAATAAAATATACATATTTAATTATTACATAAAATTTTATCTGGAATCTCTAACTTTCTTTGTCTCCGGATGTGTCACCTCCGTTTGACCTGGATAACCTCCTCTCGCAAACCGGATGACATACATATGACCCAGGCATTTTATCCGCCCAATTAAATGAAGCATAAGCTTCTCGGTGCTCTTAATAAGCTCCTGTCCCTCACGACGGAGTATCCTAGCAAGCCAGTACCAACTAGTAGTAAAGGAATCTTGTGCAATCATGTAGAACTAACAACCCATCCTGGTTGAACTAACTACATGTGTTATGGCAAGGAGAAAAATAAATAAATAAATATGATGGCCATCATTACCCTATTGGGGAGGAGAAGAAAATCACCCTTCCCTGGTTAGCCCATAAACAAGCACTCTTGTTCCATAATCATCCCTCATAGACAGAAAAATAATTAACCCTCCGCGGATTAATGTCAGAATAATATTATTATATGTTTTCTTTATAAATTTTTATAAATTTTCCCTTTATAATATAATTTCCTCAAATCAAAATTTAATTTTAATATTTTCAATAATTCTAAATTGAGAATCTCTATTTAAGTTAATATAATTTTTAAAATCAATTCCTAGTATATATTTATTAAATATTTTTGTTGCTTTTATTCTTTTCTTAAAAATTCTTAAATCAATCTTGAAGTTAGAATTTACCACTATCAAGACTTTCCAAATACAGTTGTAATGTTTCAGTTGTTTCTTAAATAACCAGATCCCAATATCTCTGAAATTTTCATTAAACTTAGAAATCTTTAAAACACAAAAACCCAGTAAATTTCCAAAAAACCAGTTTCTATTTTTCAAGATTAATGGAATAGAAGGCGTTGACAACACATCTGGCACATCAAACAAACTAGCATTAAATCCACAATTTCCAATTACTCTCAGCAACAAAACAATACGAGTCAATCCATTTCATAGATAGAAGTTTGTGGTAAAGAAGAGATTAAAAACCTACCTTGAACAAATTTATTTCCCGTACTTAAATTTTTAATCAGAAATTATGACAAGAAGAACAAATTTTAAAGGAAAAGATCAAATTAAGACTCAAATAAAATGTGTAAAATAAATGAACCTGGCTGTGAGAAAGAAGAATCACAAGCGTTTCCCCAATTTCAGACAATCTCTTCAATCTACCTTGTCGACTTCATAGAAATCACACGAATCAAGAAGCTCAAAAGGAATTGGAATGAATCAAATAAGAGATTTATCTCTATATTTATAAATATTAAATTCTCTAAAAATAAAATTTAACTGATTGCATGATTAAGTTTTAAAAATACAACCAAATTTTTAATTATAAAATGCATGATTAGAACTCACAAAATAATTCTTAAATTAAATCACAAATTTGTTAGCATGATTTTAAAGATTTAGTTTTAAAGAAAATAATCTACTAATTTAATTATTTAGTTTTCATCATGCCTTGCATGTCGTCTATATTTTTAGCACATTATTTTCCCTAAATTTAGTATCTTACTATTTACTCATGCATTGTATCTTGCATGTCAAAATTATAATTTATAATCTTGATTATACATATATATTTAAATTATTTTATTAATTAATATTTTAATAAATTCCTTGAATTAATCTTCTTCTTTTTTTAAATTAGTCATCTAATTATTTACAAGATGTTATCTCTTTAAATAGCTTTTATTTATTTTATAATTTATCTATCAAATAACTTATATTTTTTTTAATTACTCACTTTTAAATAATTGTGTTATAATTAATTTCTGGCTTGATTGTAATATTAAATACTTGTATATTTAATAATTTATCCTTATTATTATTTTATTATTATTTTAATTATTTTATTTTATCATTTTATATTAAACTCCCTAATTTAATTTACTAATTGCTTATCTAATTGGTTACTTTGCACAAGGTTCCAATACTTAGGTTGCTACTGGTGAGCTAGAAAAACCCCTCCTCGGTCATATGTTTGCCTTCAACGATTAACCTGCAACTTACTCCAACTCAACAAAAGATCGTCAGATCATGATAATAAAGTGCATTATTCATATTATCAGGTTTAAAATCTAATTAAAGCATTAATATCATTAATGATCATAATTGAAAATAATAATTCATCATCATTAAATAAGGATATTATAAAATAACTGATCATCATTAATGTCATTGAACCACAAAATACCATCTAACATCATGAAAAAGCTAATCAAATAATTACGTGTAAAATGTCAACAGTATGAGTATCTGGCATAGTAAAGTAAATCTAACTAGGGTCTAAGTCGGGCCGTGACAATTTTGCTGGAGTGAATTGCTCTTATATGAAAACTTTTGAAATATTAAGACTGATATAGGAGTTACCAAGGACACAATAATCACCAATTGGCATCAAATGCATGTAAACAAATATGTATGGCATATCATCCGACATATCGAAGAAAATGCTAGCCCCCAATAAGAAGAAAACAACAAAGATAAAAGGAATATGACTACCACATCAGAGATGAACGAGTGGGAACTGCTTTCAAGAATGAGGCATACAATCAACAACAATGTGGACGAACTTGAAATACTAGACTGACGTGAATTTGACACCAACTATAATTGGGGTGAAACTAAAATACTACATGAATTGCACGATACTGCATCACAATTTACAAATATAAAGAAAACAACCACCCAAGACGAACATGTACCAACAAAGTATACACCCACCAATACCCTATCAACGAAACAAAAGAAAACACTTTTGATAGTCTTAAATCATAACACCAGTGTGTTCAACAAACCATTACACATGATCATACAAGGAATTGTGGGTATAGGAAAATCATACCTGATCAGTTGTATAAAAAATATGCTACAATAAAACTTGCCACAACAAAAAAACCCAATACTCGTACTAGCTCCTACTGGAATTGCTACATTTAACATTCATGCAACAACTATTCATTCAACACTACGAATCCCCATCAAAGAAATGCAACCACTACATGGCCAAGCACTAACAATGTTCCAAGAAAAGTTGAAGGACATAAGATATATGCTCATTGATGAGATGAGCTTAATAGGTTTGAAACTATTGTTGAAAATAGATAGCCGACTTCGTGAAGCTTTCCCTCATCATAAACATTCATACTTTGGAGGCGTATCTATGATTCTCATTTGAGACCATGCCCAATTGCCACCTGTAATGGATAAACCAATATACACATCACACTCAAATGCCATAACACTTTGGAACCAATTTACAACAATTATCACCCTAAAAATGATGTTTCGCCAACAAGGGGAATCTCTAAAGCAATCACAATTTCGTCAAACACTACTAAACATACGCAATGCACACCCGACCCAAGAAGTGTTAGGGTTTCAAGTAGATCCGAAGCAAATATGAACTAACAATTATATGCAGATTTAAATACAAAAAGATAAAGAAATAAAACAGGACACAAATAACACAGAGATTTAACGTGGCTCACCCAGAATGGGTTACGTCCACCATACACAGCCGACCAATCTTTCTTATTATCCAGCAAAAATAGTACATCAACCTTACAATGCCTTAAGCATCCCAACCGCTTATAACATGCATTTTCAGGGCAACAAACAAAGTCGGCCTTTTTAGGGTTTTATTACAATGTTGATTTTCATCAACGAAAAATGGCAAATTTTTTTTTCTCGGAGGCTGCTGCCCCTGAACCCCCACTTTTCTCGGGGGCTGCCGCCCCCAAACCCCTGCCTGAGGCCCAGCTCGACCCCGGACCCCAGCGAGGATACGTGCTGAGTGTACAGTACTTTGCTGATCATTCGCCACATTTCAACAATCTCCCACTTGGAAACTGATCAGGCTCCACACCGAACAATCTCCCACTTGGAGACTAATACTGCACGACACCACTGTACATGCAACATCCGCTGGATAAAACACTAGGAATTGACTAGTATAAATTCCACAATTATCAATCAAGAAGACCAACAGAAATTGATGAAGAAATCAGCTTCTCCTGTGGAACTACCTTTCTGAACATATCGGCAGGATTCTCACTTGTGTGAATCTTCTCAAGCCGTAACTGACCCTCCTCCAAAACAGTCTGGATGAAGTGGTACTTGAGATGAATGTGCTTTGTCCTTGAATGAAAAGCAGAGTTCTTTGCAAGATGAATGGCACTCTGGCTATCGGTATACAATGGGCTATCCTCTTGTGTCTGACCCAATTCCTTCAGAAAACATTGCAACCAAATCATCTCCTTGCTGGCTTCTGTAGCAGCAACATACTCAGCTTCAGTGGTTGAAAGTGCAACAACCTTTTGCAGCCCAGAAACCCAACTGACTGCAGTTCCCCCTATAGTAAAAACATACCCTATAGTACTCCTCCGTGAATCAATATCACCCGCCAGATCAGTGTCAACAAATCCACTTAGAGCAGCATTAGATCCTTTGAAACATAATGCCTTCGTAGTAGTTCCTTTCAAATACCAAAGAATCCATTTCATAGCATTCCAATGTTCCATACCTGGATTACTCATAAACCTGCTCACAACTCCCACTGCATGTGCAATATCTGGCCTTGTGCATACCATGGCATACATCAGACTACCAACAACTGATGTATATGAGATGTTACACATTTTATTAACCTCTTCCTGTGCCTTTGGGCACATCTCCTTAGTCAATTTGAAATGACTAGCCAAAGGTGTACTAAGTGCTTTTGCATCCTGCATGTTAAATCTTTTCAACACCTTCTTTATATACTCACTTTGGGACAAATTCAAGGTTCTATTTTTCCTGTCCCGTGTAATCCTCATACCAAGAATTTGCTTAGCTGCACCCAAATCCTTCATAGCAAATGACCTGGCTAATTTCTGTTTAAGATCATTTATATGTTGCATGTTAGACCCAACAACAAGCATGTCATCAACATAAAGCAACAGGATAATATAACTGCCATTATTAAATCTCTTAAAATATACACAATGATCAGAATGACATCTATGATAACCATGTTCAGCCATGAAACTATCAAATTTTAAATACCATTGTCGGGGTGCTTGCTTTAGGCCATACAGACTTTTCTTCAACCTGCACACCAAGTTCTCCTTTCCTTTGACCTCATATCCCTGTGGTTGCAACATGTAAATTTCCTCCTCCAAATCTCCATGGAGAAAAGCTGTTTTGACATCTAATTGTTCAAGATGTAAATCATCTGCGGCCACAAGACTAAGTACAGTTCTAATTGAATTCATTTTTACAACTGGAGAAAATATTTCATCATAATCTATACCCTTTTTCTGTGCAAAACCTTTTACCACAAGTCTGGCCTTATATCTTTTCTGACCTCCTTCCTCCTCCTTCAGCCGATAAACCTATTTGTTAGGCAAGGCCCTTTTTTCTGCAGGTAAAGGGACTAACTCCCAAGTCTTATTTTTCATCAAGGAGTCCATCTCCCCTTTCATGCCTAGCTCCCACTGTTGTTTGGCATCTACCTACATTGCTTCTTCATATTCTTCTGGTTCACCAGAATCTATTAATAAAATAGAATACAAAGAAGGAGAAAATCTTTCAGGGGGTCTATTTGTCCTCGTAGATCGTCTAACACTTGCAGGAGTTTGTGGGACAATCTGTTGTTGCTGAGCATCAGGTATCTGTGGCATTTCATTTTCAGGAATCTCATCCAACACCACATATTCTTGTTTGTCCTATTCATGCTTCTTTTCCCGCATCTGTTCTTTATACATAACCTTCTCATTGAATATAACATCTCTACTTCTAATTATTTTCTTATTTTCAAAATCCCATAATCGATAGCCATATTCATCTATCCCATATCCAATGAAGGTACATTTATGAGATTTAGCATCAAGCTTGGTTCTATTTTCTTTATCAACATGGACAAAAGCTTCGCAACCAAAATTTTTTAGAAAAGAATAATTTACCTTTTTACCAGTCCATGCCTCCTCTGGAATACCACCATCCAAAGGGGTTGAAGGTCCTCTATTTATCAAATAGACAGCAGTATGTACAACATCTGCCCAAAAATGTAAGGGCAATCTAACATGCAATCTCATGCTCCTCGCACGTTCCATGATGGTCCTATTCATTCTCTCTGACACACCATTTTCCTGTGGAGTTCCTGGAACTGTCTTCTACTTTCGAATCCCATTTAAGGAACAGTAATCTTCAAATGCTTTGCTGCAATACTCACCTCCATTATCCGATCTGAGACACTTCAACTTTTTTCCTGTCTCATTCTCAACCAAAGCTTTCCATTTCTTAAAAGTTTCAAAAACAACTGATTTTTGTTTTAGGAAATATACCCATGTTTTTCTGGTTGAGTCATCAATAAAAATAACATAATAACAAGAGCCACCAAGAGATGATACCTGAGCTAGTCCCCATACATCTGAATGTACAAGCTCTAACTTCTCACTCTTCTTCTCTTTCCCAACCTTGAGAAATCTGACTCTTTTATGTTTACCATAAACACAGTTTTCACAGAACTCTAAATCAATCTTCTTTAGTCCTGGCAATAGATTTTTGGAGTGAAGGATTTTCTTCCCTTTCTCACTCATGTGCCCAAGCCTATGTTGCCACATTATCGAATCTGTTCTTGCAACATTTATTGTTGTTGTGCCTGTAGTAACTTTATTTGTAGCAGCTAAGGTAGAGAAAGTGTTACCAGTACACAGATATAATGTGCCTACCTTCGCACCTTTAACTACTACTAATGATCCTTTAGTGACCTTCCACATACTATCTGAGAAGGTAACTATGCAACCTTCACTACCTAGTTGGCCTGTAGAAATTAAATTTCTTCTTAAATTAGGAACATGTCTTACCTCCTGTAGAAACCAGTCATTACCATTCTGCAACTTGATCTTTATCTTTCCTTTTCCAACAATTTGACAGGGCTCATCATCACCCAAATATACCTGTCCAAAATCACCTTGAACATAATCTAGAAAATATTTTCTATGGGGTGTAGCATGAAATGAAGCCCCTGAATCTATTACCCAGGAACCATTAACATTATCCAAACATAAGGTTAAAGTATCTTGTAAAGTATTACTTGCAATATTAGCTTCCTTATTGTCATTTTCATTTTTGTCTCCTTCTTTGTTTTTCCGAGACCAACAGTCTTTCTTTAGATGACCAGGCTTGCCGTAGTACCAACAATCTTTCTTTCCTCTAGATTGAGAGCATCCTTTCTTTGACTTCCCTCGTGACTTCTCATTCCCAGGGCCTTTTCCTCTTTCCTTTGATCTTCCTCTATTCTCCACATTCAAAACACTACCTGATGATGTTGGAGTCTCACCTGTGCTTTTCCTTCGCATTTCCTCGCTTAGGATAACACCAACAATATCATCAAATACCAAAGTATTTTTACCAGAGATAGAGTTACTTACAGCCATAACCAAGCTATTCCAGCTTTCTGGCAAAGAACATAAAATCAAGAGAGCCCTAACCTCTTCTGCAAAGGTAATTTTTACTGAAGACAATTGACTGGTAATTGTATTAAATTCATTTAAGTGCTCCGCTACAGATCCTCCCTCACTCATTTTCAAATTAAACAAAAGCTTCATAAGAAATACCTTATTCGAAGTCGAGGGTTTCTCATACAGCTTAGCCAATGTTGCCATCAAATCTACAGTCATTTTTGCTTCTATTATATTGAATGTTACAGACAATGCAAGGCACAATCGAATGGATCCCAGTGCCTTTCTATCTAAAATGTCCCACTCTTCATCTGATATTGTGGTCGGTTTCTTTGCCTTTCCTTCCAATGGCCGCCACAAATCCTTTTGATACAGGTAATCCTCCATTTGCATTTTCCATAACTGATAATTCGAGCCGTTAAACTTTTCGACCTTGAATTTGGAATCCTCCATTGCTCCCACTCAAATCTGAAAGTCCTGCCAATTTACAGAAAACTTGGCTCTGATACCAATTGTTAGGGTTTCAAGTAGATCCGAAGCAAATATGAACTAACAATTATATGCAGATTTAAATACAAAAAGATAAAGAAATAAAACAGGACACAGATAACACAGAGATTTAACGTGGTTCACCCAGAATGGGTTACGTCCACCATACACAGCCGTCCAATCTTTCTTATTATCCAGCAAAAATAGTACATCAACCTTACAATGCCTTAAGCATCCCAGCCGCTTATAACATGCATTTTTAGGGCAACAAACAAAGTCGGCCTTTTTAGGGTTTTATTACAATGTTGGTTTTCATCAACGAAAAACGGCAAAAAAAATTTTCTCGGGGGCTGCCGCCCCCAAACCCTCGCTTTTCTCGAGGGCTATCGCCCCCAAACCCCTGCCCAGGGCCCAGACCCCGGCGAGGATACGTGCTGAGTGTACAGTACTTTGTTGATCAGTCACCACATTTCAACAAGAAGATTGGCAAAGCTTGATGGCACGAACAAAAGACCAATTAGCACCGATCGTGAATAAGCAATTTGACACTGCAATCCACCTCTTTGCTACTAATGATATGGTAACCCTTCATAATAAAAGAAAGCTAAAGGAATTAAACCATCCAATTGCAATAAGTAGAGCTACAACGACTACAAGCAAAACAACTATTGACGCTGACAATGAACAACTTGAAAAGCAAGTCCTACTATCACTAGGACAACGAATCATGCTCACAACTAACATATGGACACAAACAAGGCTTGTCAATGGAGCTCTTGGTGAGATAATTGACATAATTTATAGTCCCGATTCCAAGCCACCCGACATACCAATGTATATCATGGTAAGATTTGATAACTATAGTGGTCCCCTGTGGCACCCAAACGACCCAAAACTTGTACCCATAACACCAGTATCACTAGGCAATCTTAGGCAACTACCAATAAAAATGGCATGGGCTATGACCATACATAAAGCCCAAGGTTTAACACTACAGAAGGCAACCATCAATATCAGTGCAATAGAAAGACAAGGTCGAACATTTATTGCAGTATCCAGAGTGAAATCCTTGGAAGACCTCCAGATTGACCAAGCATTCTCTTACGAGCGGTATGCAAAAATGGAAAACAATCCATACACGGTAATAAGGAAAAAAGAAGAAGCTCGACTGCAACAACTCTCCAGATAAAAAAGAAGTATGCTTCGTGAAACATTTTCTGTGAATTTCATCTATATACCATCCATGAAAATCCTTAACAAGTTTCTATGCCATACACAGGGTTCACAACCAAAGGAAGAAGTTCACCTACAATGACCTATGAAGGGAAAGCACTACATACCTTGGAATTTTGCCAAAATCAGGTATGCATCCTTCGAGTAGTACTACTTACTTTACTTAATCTTTTATTGGAGATCCCTATATACCACATCATAATGTCTATGTTCATCATCCCATTGTGATGAAAATCACTATGTTGTGCACCCAAATGCTACCTTTTCAAAGAATTATGCACTGCTTTAGCTGAGCCAAATTTCCTACTCTTTGGAATCCACTATGTAACTCAATCATCAAAAGGAATTCGATCTGCTTAAACTGATGCTCCTTCTGAGTATTTTATAAGTATACAAGACATTTACAAATTTAGAGAGGGCAAGAAAAATTAATTAGTTTGTTTTCACAACTATCTTCCATTCTAATATTTTTGTTTCTTATGTTGTTTTACAGATCAAAGAAACTGAAGCTCTTCATTTAATCGAGATAAAAGAAAGTGAAGCTCCCTGTTTATTCAGCCACATTTATGCATTGATTTTGTTACATTCCACCAGACACATAGATGATACAACCCTAAACTATTACATCATTTTCTGTAATAGGTGCATAAATCAATTGGAAGGTTGTAAATGAGATGATTTTATAGAAATATGTAATGGGGATAACATTCTTGACTTCTGCGGTCTCCACGCATATCCTTCCCATTGTCCCTTCTGAATGACCGAATTTTGCATTTTTGAATGAGTAAGTGAATGGCAATTCAGGCATGGTGTTCTTCAGCTTCATATGATAAATTGCTATAATTAATATCGGCAGTACAAATTGGACCTTCCTCAGGTCCAACCGCTAGTTAATAATCCATTCTAAGACGTATTTCAGCTCATCTCCTTTTGGGTTCCTTAAACATTAGCAAGACAAAAGCTTCAACGAAAGAAGAAATAATAACAACACCATCACAGTACAAATATAATTTTTTCCAAAGCCTGCTACATTTACAGTTATTACAAAATAGACATAAAAGGGGCATCAAGACATTGCGTACCATCAATGCCATCAACTCAGACTGTAACCTGTCAAAGAAACACAAAAAGAAAGCTCATCAAAACCCCAACCTGCAATTTCTTTCACCCTACCATTAGCCCTAATTCTCTGTTACTACAATAGATCTTCAAACCCTACCCTGCAAATAATTTTTACATCATGATGCACACCATAAACTATTCTGGTCTAAACTACTAAATTCCTATTGGGTGCTTCACAAACTTATAACTGGCAAACACAAAAGTAATATAAATCTCATCCAAAGTGAGCCAAAAAGTAAGTTATGCACCCAGGATTAAACTCGGTGTTCTCAATCTCTGTTACTACAATAGATCTTCAATCTGACAACAATCAAAATAACAGACGCCCATTTAAGATTTCCATTGAAACAAAATGCAAAACCACACACCCAATTAAAATTTTACCCAAATCAATGAAAATAACAGACACCCAAATCAACTCAAACAACATAAGACCAAGCCTTCTTTAACCAGGGGAATTCAGTCGGAAATGTCTCATGCCTGAGACATTTTTGTGATTACTGAAAAAGAAAACGTGAACAGGAAAACTTTGCTACAAAGCCAATGCATAAAGTGTTTCCTTTCCCATTCAACGTGTAAAATACCGAATAAATCATATTCTAAAAGAACTTTTTTTATTAAAAATTGTCATGTTTTTTTTTCTTAAAGTATTGTTTTTAATTTTTAGCATTTAAATTATTTATTTATTTATTTTGGACAATTTTGATAATTATTAATCATAAATTTTTACTACTCAATGTTATAAAAATAACTAGCAATCGAACGTTGGCGTGCAATGGGTACGCCAAAAAGGTGTAGAAGGTCAAGGAAAATTGTTGCATTTTTTTTTTAAATACATTTGTGTAACACGTGAGGTCAATTGGTAAGCTATCTAATAAATAATGTTGTTTTTATTTTTCAGTTGCTTCTGGTTTTGATTGTGTCTTTTTTTACATCAACGTTTCAGATCACACTCCGTGATCCATCATCAGGATGCTAAGAGGATGCAAAATTGGTAGGCTATCTAATAAATAATGTTTTTTTTTATTTTTCAGTTGCTTCTAGTTTTGATTGTGTCTTTTTTTACATCAACGTTTCAGATCACACTCTGTGATCCATCATCAGGATGCTAGGAGAATGCAATCTTTTGCATCCTCTTAGCATCTTGATGATGGATCACAAAGTGTGATCTGCAAAGGTTTCAAATTTCAGATCACACTTTGTGATCTATCATCAAGATGATAAGAGGATGCAAAAGATTGCATTCTCTTAGCATCCTGATGATGGATCACAGAGTGTGATCTAAAACATTGATGTAAAAAAAGACATACAATCAAAACTAGAAGCAACTACAAAATATTAATATGGGTTATAGAAATTTGATCATTTTAAATGTTGTTTTTGCAGTAAACGTCTCAATGGAGATGTGATAGCTTTAAATAAACTATGCATTCAATTATAGTGATCCAACCATGCCTAAAAAATCTCTAAATCAAGAAGATAATGAGGCTCCATTACTAATAAGTTCATGTTAGTTTTGCAATAGAGAGAGAGGGAGAAATAGAGGGAGAAGAGAAAGAGATAGGGATGGGTCATAGATGGAAGAGAGAAATATTGAGGGAACATGAAAGAGACAGAGATAAAAAGACAAAGATATAGATATGAAGTGCTATAGAGAGAGAGGTGGAGAGGGAGATACATAGGGGTGGAGAGATATGGAAAGATAATGAGATAGAGATAGAAGGGGGATGAAGGAAGAAATATGGAGAGATGAAGATATAGAAGTATAGGAAAAGGGAGATTGAGAAAGATAGATGGATAGATAGAGCGACGTATCTAGATATGGAGGGGGATATAGGAAGATAGAGATAGAAATAGAGATGAATGGAGAGTGAGAGAGGAAGGGAATAAAAATAGAGAGAGAGAGAGAGAGAGAGAGAGAGAGAGAGAGAGAGAGAGAGAGAGAGAGAGAGAAGGAAAGAGAGAGAGATAAATAGGGTTAATAGAGGGAGATATAGATATATCAGAAGAAAAAGTGAATGAAATAGAGATATATGGGAAGAGAAAGGGAGAGGGAAATAGAGAAAGAGATATAGGAGGATAGGGAGGGAGTAAGATAGGGAGACATTGGAAGAAATAAATATAGATTAGATAGAGAGGGAAGGAGATAAATGAGGAGAGATATACGTAGGGAGGGAGAGAGGGGGATGGTAGAGAGGGGGAGAGAGAGATATATATAGTTTGTGATATGGAGAGATAGAAAGGGATAGGGCATGCCAATTAGTATGGGTACACTAAAGAGCTATGGAAGGTCTATTGAGGAAAACATTACTCTATGTATTGCATATATTTGTACAACACGTAAGGTCAATTGGTAAGCTTTTTAGGATTTGAGGGTCAGTGCAAGAAGATGAGTCCACTTTTTGGCCAAAAAGTGGAAGTGTTTTCCCTGTTTTTCAGATTTTGTCTCATTTGAGCTTAAATTTTGATAACACTTAGAGATTGAATCTTGGAAAAAGTCAGTAATATAAAAGATATCCCTCTGAGTGTACTTTTCAAATATGTAATTTATTTTAATACCCACATAATAAAAAATAACTTTTTGAATAGAGTTCTAAAAACTATGTTTTAAAAATGCCTATTTCAGGACCATACCATGCATGTGTACGATCCACACTTTTTGACACAATTAAAATTATTTTCTCAAGCCATTTTGGGAAATGGTTTGTAACACACTGAAGATTGATGAGCATATTTTTCTGTATTTTTTTTTTAAATATATATTTTTTTAATTACTTTTTTAATGGCCGTAATTATCTTTTTAAAAATTTGACGTGTACGACCCACATAATTTGACGTAAACTTAGCATTTTTTGAATTTTTTTTTTAAATAGAAAAGAATTTTGTGTAGATTTATGACATATAATTTTTTTTTCAAAATTCATTAAAATAAAAAAGTTATTAAATTAAGAAAATTAGTTAATATTTCAAATTTATGGACCTGATTTAGTATAAATTAAATGAAAAATAGTTAAAATAATCAATTTTTAAATTAATTTACATATTTAGAATCTAGATAGTATAATTTGAAATGGGTTTTAATTTCGTATAAAAATTCTCTGATTAGAGGCACGTAAACTATTTCAGAAGTTCATATTTGTGCTTTCATTCATGGAGCTTTGAATTTGCAGGTTCATGTCTCAGGTGTGGCCATCCCAGGCCTATCCCGGGCCTAATCCTGAGGCAAGTGGCGGGTTGTGGATTCAAATTTTACATAACGGGCCCCCGTTTTATAAACGGGGGCCCGTTCCATTTTTTGCCCGTTGGATTTAATAACGGGCCCCGTTTCTAAATAACCGTTACTGTAAAAAAAAGATAGATTGCATCAATTTACCACACTATCATTGAAATCCGTACCGACAAAGATTTTTTACATCATTTGGCAGTACTTTTTAATATTTTTTACACGATTTTTTGAAGAACTCAGTAAAAAGATATTATTTTTTGAAGATGAGTTTGTAAAAATGGGTTCTAAGCAACGTCAAAAGAAAAAAAAGAGGACAATAACAGTGGACAAAATTCAAGCACAAAGAGAGGAGGCAAAACGCCAAAGAGATCGAAGATCACAACAACGACAATTGAATAACACTTCTGAAGCATCTAGTTCAGTGCCCGTTGTAGATGAGACCATTGAAGACATCATGATGGATGCAAGAAATGTAGAACCACACACGGGTATGACTGTTGATGCAAATGTTCATGTGGATGTGAATCCTGGTATGTTTTTAAATCCCGATGACTATGATGCCAATCAAATTGCTGATTTAAATGAAGCTGGATATAAATTTCATACACCAATACGAAAAGAAATAAAAATTGAAAATATTACACCACCCTCTCCGAAAGAAAATGAATGTAATTTGTTTACTATTGATAACAATGTGCTAGATAATCTTAATGGGTTAGTTTCTTGGAGACAAATCAGAACACATGTGAACATATTATATAAACAATTTTTCTATAATAAAAAGTTAGGATTCCAATGTCAATTAATGCTACAATTAATAAAAATGTTAAAAATGTGTAAAGTCGTGAAAAAAAAAGGTATTTATGCAAAACCAAAAAGAAACGGTGAATCATATAAGCAAGTTGTATCTACTGTTGCCAGTGCCATCGATTCTATAGGAAAAACAAGTTGATCTAAAGATAAGAATGCAGCACGTAGAGTTATAAGGACTGCTATAGTTGACAAAATGATTGTTAGTAAAAGAATGTTAAGTGATATAAGTGGCTATTTGAACTTACATCGTAGAACCTTGTCAAGAGCGGCCAAAAGAAGAGACACAATTGAAATTGATCCACTAAACCATTGTTGGAGTTTTAGTGGTAGACTTCAAAGGTCAAACATGAAATTAAATGATGAAACTAAACAATTAATTGCAAAATTTTGGCATGATAACACTAGAGTTTCATAAAATGCTAGAGATGTTTTAAAGTTAAGGGCGGGATAAAAAATTCATGATCCTCATCCAAAACATCTTCTTGACATGACTCAAACTGAATTCTTTAAAAAATTTAGTGATGAATCTGTGTTAATAAATTTACGAATTAGTCAAAGATCATTTGAAAAATGCAAACCCTGGTATGTTAAAATCAATAAACAAAGAATATCTTGTTGTTGTAAAACTCATGTTCAGTTTCATTACTATTATGATGTTTTTCGATATATACGTTGTATGTTGCATGGTAATGATCTTGTGTAGGATTGTGGTGTTTATGTTCCACCTGAAACTATAAAAGATTTTATTGGAAGTTTATTTTGTAAACCACCTAATGAACAATTGTTTCTTTCCAGTTCATGCATTTATGGCCTTTGCAATTTATGTGGGAACTATTCTTCGATAGGTGAATGCTTGCATGAACATGTTTCATCTAAGTTTGGACAAAAAATGGTTGATGTTAGGAGATTTAAAAATATAGAATACCCTCTAAAGGATGGAAAGATGGGGAAACATTTAGAATTGATTATAGAATAGAATAGTGTGAATGCATTTATTAGTGAGTTTAAAACTCATATTGTTCCAAAATATGTGAAACATTCCCAACATGTCCGATGGCTTGATGGATAGTTTCGCATATGCAAGAACACATTTCCAGTTGGAACAATAGTATCAGTTGTGGATTTTGCAGAAAATTATACTCTAAAACCACAAGAGGAAACTCAATCACAATACTACAACTCAGTGCAAGTGGCCATATTTGTGCACATTATATATAGACATGACCATGACAATACAGAAGATAACAAAATTTTTTTGAGGGAGTATCATTTCTATGTTAGTGATAATTGATTACACTCTTCAGAGTTTGTTCAACATTGCTTCGAGGTATTTTATGATAATCTTAAGGAAAGAGAAATTGACATGAAACAACATATGATATGGTCAGATAACTGCACTAGACAATTCAAAAATGCAAGAATGTTTTATTGGTTATGTAAAGTTCACAAGATAGCCAATGTCCAACATTTATGGAGTTTTTGAAGCGGGATATGGTAAGGGGGAACACGATGGAGCCAGTGCCTATATAAAAAGAGCTCTTGCTAGAGAACAATTGAAATTCAAGGATGCAGTGAAATTCAGAGATGCTCGTGCAGTTGTAGATTGGTGCAATTCAAAGTTGTCAAAAGGATCAACTGAAAACTCTGCAATTCGACCAGAGGAAGATAGTATTCCTATTCGTCATGATTGTAATACCATCATTGGATCAGCTAAATGGCATTCGTTTAAGAGTTCTAATTCAAACACATGGACTATATTCACAAGGCAACTTGCTTGCTTTTGTCAGTTTTGTGTTTCCGGAGATTGGAAATTTTGTGAGAATAAAGAATGGGTTGAAGAATGACAACAAAGATCATTGACACCCATAGATGCAAATGATCCACATGAAAGAACTGATGAAGATATGGATCAAATGTTTGCATCGAATGACTATGATCGCATTTCAGATCTTATACAAGGTAAAATTATTTTTGAAATTTGTTTTGATTTATTAAATAGTACATATTTATGAAATCTTACAGTGTATATTTTTGTTTTTATTTCTCATTAAATATTAAAATAAAATTGTTTTGTGCACAGGACATGTCTATGATGTTGTTGCACTGGAGGACAATGAAGATGGGACATAGTATTGGTTGGCTCGATGTGTAGAGCCAAAACATAAGCTAACCACTCCTCGAGTAGATGATGATGGTTATGACTATCCAACAGGATCTGTGGTTGTTGTTGGCACTTGGCTACACAAATATCTAACAAGAAAGAATGGATTGCCCGCATTTGAAGATTATGAATTAGAGAAGAAGATTATACATTACTCGCATTTGGTAGTGGCAACTAATATAAAATTGGATAGATATCATAGCAGGCCTGCTAATAAACAATTATGGACTCTCTCTATGGAAGAGCACGAGACAATTATAGATGCTTTGCAAAAGAGAGAGGATGCAGATGGTATAACGGAATGAATATCAAGTCAGTTATAATTTAAACCCTTAATCCACCGCCCTTTTAAAAGTCATGATGCATATTATATATAGCAATTTATATCATGCATCATAATTACAAAATCTAATCTAGTAAAATTTTGTTTCAGGTCTACCACAAGTAGAAGGCATCAATGAAAACAAAGTTATTTGTGCATACTTTATGTTTCATTTTGAATAATTACAAGTAAGTTAAATTTTGGTACCCTTAAGGCAAATCCCTTTGTATTTTAAATTCAATGCATCTTGATTATAAAAATTAATCATATGTATTTATTTTTTCCAGGTCTCTCAGAGTAGACTTGGCCTCAATGACTACTATTGTTTGTGCATACTTTATGTTGTATTTTGAGAGATATAAATACTTATTATTATAATTTAAATAGACTATTTATTTTATTTTAGATATGTCTTCTTGATTACATTTTGTGTACAATATACATAAATGAGAGACTATTGGTCAAATTTATGAATGAGATAATTATGTTTTAATCAAGTTCTATTCATTATATTTGTTTTGATACTTTTTAATTTAGAATATGTTATAATTATAAGATATGTTTCGATACTTAGTTCATGATGTATGCACCTTTAGTTTATCTAATCACAAGAACTATTTAAATGAAATTCCAAAAATAAAATTACAAGTCCACATAATCCCTATAAAGTTGTTTAAGCACAGCTTCCATAAATAAAATTTCAAGTCCACATAATATATAAAGTATGCACAAAATTTCAAGTCCACATAATATCTAATGGGCACAATACACATAAAGTATGCACATAATATATATGATCTAATCTTATTATGCAACTATCCATCTATATAAAGTATGTGTGCACATGTAAACAAATTTGTAAAGCCCATAAAATAGTACATATCAGAGCCAAATAAACTGTAAAATTTCAAGTCCACATAATCCATATATATATCTAGATGGTAACATGATGTTCACTCCACATAATATCTAATGTGCACAAAATATATAAAGTATGCACAAAATATATATGATCTAATCCTATTATGCAACTATCCATATATATAAAGTATGTGCACGTGTAAACAAATGTGTAAAGTCCATAAAAAATTACATATCAAATCCAAATAAACAGTAAAATCTAAGTGCTATCATCAATAACATCTGGTGGTCTCTTGTCCCCGGGACGTGGTCCAGATCCACCTGTCTCATGTTGTACAAGAAAAAAATAATATTAAAATATTACTTGAAATTAACTATTAAAAGAATCATTTATCAAATATAGTAGAATTCATAAATTAAGTTACAAACTTACCATATGCTCATCAGATCCTCTAGCAGTATCTCTCTTGTCCCCGGGACGTGGTCTAGATCCACCTGTCTCATGCTGTACAATAAAAAAATAATATTAAAATATTACTTGAAATTAACTATTAAAAGAATCATTTATCAAATATAGTAGTATTCATAAATTAAGTTACAAACTTACCATATGCTCATCAGATCCTCTAGCAGTATCTCTCTTGTCCCCGGGACGTGGTCCAGATCCACCCGTCTCATGCCGTACAATAAAAAAATAATATTAAAATATTACTTGAAATTAACTATTAAAAGAATCATTTATCAAATATAGTAGAATTCATAAATTAAGTTACAAACTTACCATATGCTCATCAGATCCTCTAGAAGTATCTCCTCTAGCAGTATCTTGTGCAGTATCAACACCAAATGTAGTGCTAGCTAACTCCTGTACAAGGTCAAATTCAAAGTGTCCAATTAAATCTTAAATTAAGAGTCAAAATAAGATCAAATTAAGTATTACATATTAATACCTCAAAGGATGTCAATGTGCATTCAAATTGGCTCTGATCAAAATTATGAGGATAACCTATGCTAATGGTAGTGTCCACCTGCATACATGCATTTAATGAAATCATATTTAGTGAACATATATATGTGTACTAAATAATTTCAAGTTAAGTTACAATGTTGTAAGAGTTCATATTTAACTTAAGAATTATAAGATACATACCATAGATGGTGTCACAGTAGTTAGACCCTCTTCTCGATGTGATGTAGAGGGTCCCTCATGACCTGAATCCTAGAGAAAGAAGCATTCAATGTATCAACATGAAAATTTATATAGTATATGATGATAACATATTAACTTAAAAAGATAGTACAATGTCTAGATAGAAATTTATACTATACCCCATAAGGTGTGCTGAGTTGTGTTCCAGTAGATGCAATATTGACTCTAATATTAGGTGTAGTCCTTATCTACATAAACGAAATTTATTTAATGAAGTATTAGATTGTATAAAAAAAGAGATGCACTTAGTTTATACCTATATTTAATGAAGTATAAAAAGATTGACATGTACATGTATATATATCTATGTCTGGTCAAGATGAACATTCGAGCAAAGAAAATCCATATAAGATGTCATCATACTATCATCTGCTGCATCATGCTTAGCTGGAACTGAAGTAGATCCTGCAGTAGCAGTAGGACCTACACACATCTCATGACAACTCGAACACATATGTGGCATCCATCGAGGAGCAGATGCCATGTGAGCAGCTTGCTCACTCAGGTTACTTGTGAGGGAAGTCAAAGCATCTAATGTCGAAATGAATGATGTATTTTGGACATCTGCAGGAATCGATGGAGCAACAAGTGGAACTATGGGTGGATCCGGTAGGGGATTATTACTCCGTGCCACTAATCTATGCTGTGGCATTCCACGACCAACACCCTGGAACGACTTAATGTCAAAATAATTTGGTTTTTGGTTCATTACAAACTCACAGTATAATTTCTTCAAAAAATAAAAAGGGACCTCATAATTACAATGTGGTGGATAATCAAAAACCATCCACCATCTATCCCAAAAGTATCTAGCCATTTCTGGATGCACACACCACCTAATTGAAATTCTTTTTTGGTTAGGTTGCATTGGTTCTCTTGTTTTTGGGTTAGTAAAATATGGACATAAATGAGCTTTGGTTATTTTCAAATCAGTGATTTGCCTATAAGTTAAACCATCGGCATAAAAATCACGCAACTCTTGTCGTCGTCTATGAAATTGATCTATTTGCGAATCAACAGATCTAACTGACTCGACAATAGTTTGCATTGATTTTGCAAACTCTACAAGATGGGGTGGCGTGATTTGCTCATTTTGGATAGCAGCAATGTTTTGTTCAATCGCTTGTAGGTTTTCATTAATTCATTCTCTTAAACGAATTTCATCCAATCTAGGGGGTGGAGGTGGAGGTGGTTGTGGTGGTGGAGGTGGAGGAGGAGGAGGAGGGGGTTGTGGTGGGGGATTTTCACCTAATAGTTCATCTATGTCAAAGACATCCATGATAACAAAGAGCTCCTGCATATATAAAGATATACATGAATTATATACAACTCTATGTCAAAGAAGAATCTATTTTCCTAAATTAAAAAAAAACTTTTATAAATAGTAACATTTCTATGTTGTTGAATGAGATACACATGAAATATATAATATAATATTGAACTTAAAAAAATATACATGTACATACTATTGAATCTTTAAATATAAAATTTGCGCACAAAACTTAATAAAAACTTTCAATGAAACATCATAAATCTATTATATATTCAATTTAATAAATTCATTTCTTGTAAAATGCATCAACTATTAAAATCAATATAAAATATTTCATACATAAGATCAATAAAGAAGTGAGAAATAAGATGATCGTCCTTCTAGTGTAAGAATATATAAGGATTGATGATAAGTGCTTAAAATAAGATATTGAAATGTAAGATCATTATGCTCTATAAACCAAGATATGATCATAAGATCATCATGTGAGGCACAATCATATGATATTAAGATGCAAAAATGCGTGATCAAATAGTGATAATCTATTATATTCTCTATAATAATAGGCCAATGTATGAACATAAGATAATACTTTAAGAAGATAGATTAACCAATATACAAACATAAGATAATGCTTTAATAAGATAAAAAAAACACTATATGAACATACATGTGAAGCAAATAGTCTTGAAGATCATAAGCTAGAACAAAGATTAAAGTATAAGACATCAATCATTATGGGAAATTAGTAGTTACTAATAAAGATTAGATTTAATGTAAAAATAGGAGATAAAACACATGAAGTAAACATAAAATATTAAATCATGTGATATCTAGTGGTTTCTCTTTTATGTTATGTGTCACCTCAATGTGTACATTCACTTTGTTGCTGCATCATTATTTTCTTGCATTTACCTAACTATTGTATTGCATATTTGCACCTGGAGGATAGGATAAGATTACTTGGGTAGATATCTACCTAGGTAGGCATCACATGTTCAACTCATACTCCCTACTTTGGTAGAGATGTGGATATATGTTACTCATCTTCTCAATTTTTTTTGTAACAGGTCTCTGCAAATAGGATTTTATATATTATAATTTTCCTAAAACATGTCTCAAAATGATTAAAACACTTGAATCAAGGTCAAAAACTAGGAATGTGAGATACATGATATGGATGATGACAAGGATGGTTGAGAATAAAGAGAATTTGAATGGATTATGGTATACTCCAAGTGTAGGGTACTTTAAAAAAAAATTATACATGATGCCAAGGTACTTGTCCAAGGTGTCATAAGAATGGTTTTCACCCATGAATAAAAAAATTATGTTTACTTTTCTCTCTTTTTTAATTTTTATGCAGAGCCAAATCCTTTAGGTGTGGATATGTTAAATGATACATAGGATATTTATAAGTTTTTAAAAATCTAATAATAGGACCTATTATGCCATCATGGCATAATAGGTCCATAATTGGTCCTATCATACTAAGTAAACATGTCAAATTAGCATAGTTTCAGTGTTGGAGATGAATTAGATGATGAAGTTGGCAATTTTCGAGAAAATCATGTCATGTTGTGGCTTAGTAGGTCCTATTATGGCATAATAGGTGGACTATTATGCAATGTCATGGCATAATAGGACCTATTATGCCATGATGGCATAATAGGTCCTATTATGCCATGACATGACATAATAGGACCAACTATGGATCCATTATGCAATGTCATGGCATAATAGGTCCATAATTGGTCCTATCATACTAAGTAAACATGTCGAATTAGCATAGTTTCAGTGTTGGAGATGAATTAGATGATGAAGTTGGCAATTTTTGAGAAAATCATGTCATGTTGTGGCTTAATAGGTCCTATTATGGACCTATTATGCCATGATGGCATAATAGGTGGACTATTATGCAATGTCATGGCATAATAGGACCTATTATGCCATGATGGCATAATAGGTCCTATTATACCATGACATGATATAATAGGACCAACTATGAACCCATTATGCAATGTCATGGCATAATAGGACATATTATGCCATCATGGCATAATGTGTCCTATTATGCCATGACATGACATAATGTGTCCATAATTGATCCTTTTATACCATCACATGACATAATAGGACCATAATAGGACCTTTATGCCATGACATGGCATAAACCTAAGCCTAAACTTTGATATCTAAAATTTGAAGAGTAACGTTAATTACTTTTAAGGTTATACTAATTTAGTGGTAACTTTTGTATTGCCTAATGAGGATTAAGAACAATTTAGGTACATATGTTCGGTTTTATTTCGATTTCCTTTTCAAACATTTTTGTTTTTGTTTCCATTTCATTTTCGTTTTTTTGTTTGTTTCGATTTCGTTTTGTTAATTATCTAGGGTTGGTTTTGATTTCTAAATTTGTTGATTAGGGTTTAGGGTTAACTGTTCAAAAATGTTTTAGATCAAAATCAAGAATTTACCAATGTAAAAAATAATTTATTTATAAGCTACTTTAAAAAAAACCTAAAATAATACCAAAAAAACTAAATAATACACAAAAAAGCAAGAAAAATATACAAGAAAATAATGAAATGTGAAAATAGATGACTGAATGTGTACTTGGGATAGTGGTGGAGGCTTGAAATGGAAACCACAACATGGGGGCCCATTTTTGATCTCCTCTTGTCAATTCACTGTCATGGTGAAAATGAAAAATTTGCCCAAAAAAAGGGTAAAAATACAATTTAAAAACGGGAAAAACGGGCCCTCGTTATTTAAAAACGGGCTCCCGTTTTGTTTAGAAATGGGGGCCTGTTTTATTTAGCTTCGACCCCCATCACCTTTCGGCTCGGGAGGCCGAACCATTAACGGGCCCCCATTTTTTGAAAATGGGGGCCCATTTTGCGGAGCGCGTTTTCAACGCGCAGACTTCTGCGAATTTGTGACTCATTAGCTTGCACATACCCTTGATGTTTTTTGTGCAACGAAGTTCTCAGTTGAGAAGTGATAGCTTAAAAAGAACTGTGCATCCACTTCAAGGATCCAAAGACATAAAATAATTAAATCTCAATAAAAAATATAATCAAGCTTCATTATCAATAGGCTCATGTTATATTTGCAACAAGGAGAGGGAGAGATAGGGATAAAAGAGGAAGAGATAGAGAGAGGGAAGGAGATAGAGATAGAGATAGAGATAGAGAGATACATATGTAGAGAAAGAGAGACAAATATGTAGAGACGAGGAGAGAGGGAGAGAATGAGAGAGAGATATCTAGAAAGATAATGGTAGATGTTGAGAGAGAGAGAGAGAGTACCTACAATTGACAAACATTCTCTTATGGTGAATTTTATTTTTTGGAAACTTATAGTTATCAATTAATTAAAACTTGACCAAGGTCGCTAGTTAGCATGGAGTTGTATGTTTGTTTACATGGATTGAGTTTACTTAGGAATGAATTTTTTTTGTCATCTTTGACTTTCAAATGTTGTTAAAAGAATTAAGTGAGGCACTTCCTTGTCTATTATTATTATACTATAATTATTCTTATATTTTAGTTAATAGATTATTATTTTTATTATTCTACTACTAATTTTGTATTATTATATTCTTATTATATTATTAATAGTATATTTTCATTATTATATTATATTAAATACACGATGTTGAAACCGTAAAGCATCTAGAAATAGGAAAAGTTGCACCTGTATTTAAAAACCTCAAATCCTTGTAGATGGATTAATGACGTTAGAGCTCATATAAGAGGAAAGATGTGTTGTATGAACAATTTGATTCTTAAGTTTGAGGCAATTATTTACCTAGTTCAATGAGCTACCAGTTTGAAAAGATGATTGTTGGGAAGGACAATCTGCAAGACAAGGACCTTCAAAGCGGCATCAAGTAAATAATTTATCATCCACTCTTCGCGCATTAGTATTTCTCAGAGTTTACTACACACACTTCAATAGGAAAGCACGTGACATGGGTTTGTGGCATGAAGGAGTTGAAGGGTGAAAATGACAACTATTTGTAATACTTGAAGTTCTGATAGTCTCAAAAAAAACTCTGCTAAATCTCTCCACTTGGATTGGATACTTTGTACTTATACATAATCCAATTCTGACGATATTTAACACGTGTCTCTTCATACGACAACTAAAATATAGCAAGTTAAAAAAAGGAAAGGAAAGGAAAGGGTCTTTTATAGTCCACAATGCCAGCCATCTATGTATGGGTTTACAGATGGGTTAGAGCCCTATGGGACTACCTCCTACTCATTGCAGGAAGTACCTAACTGCACTACAAACGAGGCATACATAACTTACAATGAAATACAAATACACGGTTAAAAGAAAGCAGCCATGTGGTGGAACCTTTTCGGTGATTAGAATTAATATTGGCAATACAAGATTAAATGGTGACGACTTGTTCAATCGTCTTGCACAACCTCTCCTAGAATTTGAACTATTGATTTGCAAAGTGAATTGATTAATTTCATTAAGGTTATGCCTTTTGTTGGCAATATAGCATTATAACAGACAATGAAAGATTGTTGAGATTTAAATAAGGATATTAAGAAGGTTGTTGATGATTGTGGATATAACTGATTAAGGATGTTTACTGTCTTGATATTATTATTTTGTCATTGATGTCAAGAAATTGATTTTCTAATTTAGTATGATGTTGCCATATCTTGAGAAGTATGATTTGAAGAATATAAAGATGTCGGTAAAAGGCACATGAAAGATTATGATGAATAAGGGGATGAATAAGGTATTTAATGGGCAACTATTACTGAGTCAAACAATGATGAGATCATGATGTTTAGATTGTTTTAACATCATACATATGTTGTAAATTGTAAGGTTAATACTATACTATGTTACCAAGCAAAGAACCTAGTCAGTAAACCCTAAGGAACCTAGTCGATAAACCCTAAGGTTATCGCTATCGGTTAATGAAGGCGGAATGTCTACCGAGTGAAGTTTAGTATTTACCGAGTTGTAACCGAGTTGTAACCAAGCTATAATAGAATGCATTAAATGGTTACATGCGTTATTTAATGAAGGAAGCTGATGAGCTGGAACTGATTAAATGATTGGTATGCCGTAAATATAGTTTGTTAATGAATCTATGGCAAAGGAAAGTCGGCATGAAGATCTACAACGCAGATTGAACCGCAATACCTTGGCACAAGTTCCAAGAAATATATGCAAGTTCCTAGGTAGGGTAAAACATTTTCAGATCGAAAGATGCATTGAACCTGGACAAGTTTGAAGATCTGATGGCTATGATTGATCATGGGAAATGTGATCAAGAAGATTATGTGGTTAGCTAATTGTTTATAAATAGGAAACTGTTGATAAACAATGTATGCGGGCAAGTGTATGCACAGGGATGCTACATAGTGATTACCGAGCACAGAAGCTTGAAGACCTGTTTGAATAATAGAGTATAGAAGCCCAGCAGATGGACAAGATTAGTTCTATGTCTAGATTGTATTGAACAAATAAGAATCTACTTTAGCATTTTAGATGTGAAGTTGCAGATAGATTTTTATTACTGTTATTTTGTGAAAGTGACAGAAAATCTCTTAACCGAGTGGACTTAACAGTCTTATTTGTAAAACCCTCTAGCAAGGTGACATTCTGATTGAGTGTTTGAAATCCTTTAACAAGGTCACTTCTAACAAGGTGAAGATCCTAACAGATCTAAGGGAAATCCCTTAACCGGGTCACATCTAGCAATGTGTTTGTAATCTTTAATAGGATTTGCTTTTAACCGAGCATACTCTAGAAGAGTATATTTCTTAGTGGGTACGAAATCCCATAGTGGTTTTTCCCTATTTGGGTTTCCACGTTAAATCTGGTGTTATGAGGTTTATGATGTTTATATGCTTTTGAGTTTGCATGTTTAATAGTTTTGGTTATATTACTAAAGTATATGTTACCGAGGTTGGATCTGATATTTTTATGGAAGATTAAGTTTGTATGATTCACCCCCCCTCTCATCTTGTTGGCTATTGGATTTGTACTTACATTAGAACTATCAATTGGTATCAGAGCTTTGGACTCTAGAAGAAAAGTTTAAAGGCACTTGAGTTAAAAATTCAAAGATGTATAAGAGGGATGCACCGAAGCTGAACAAGTCAAGTTTCTCTACATGGCAGAAAAGGATGAAGATGCATCTATCAGGAGTTGGAGAATATGTTGTATACTATCTGGAGAATGATTTTGTTACACCGAGCACCTATCCATTGACTATGGAAGAGATAAAGGCAAAGAAAGAACATATTCAAGCAATGATTGAAATAACATCTGCATTGACCGATTCAGAGTTTAATGATCTAGAAGGCTGCAATGATGCAAAGGCAATGTGGGATAAGCTCATATCAGTGTATGGAGGAGATGAACATGTTCAAAGAGCAAAAGTAGATAGTCTAAGAGGACAACTTGAATCTATGAGGATGAATGAAGGTGAGAACATAACTCAGTACAGTACAAGACTAAAGGAGATTGCCAATCAAATCAAAGGAGCAGGTGGAACTATTGAAGAAAAGGATATAACAAGTAAGTTGTTAAGAACCCTTCTACCATCTTATGCAATCCGAGTCTCTGCAATCAATGAATTGAGGTCTGTACCTAATATGCTAGTTTCTTTAGATGCTACTATTGGTAAGCTACATGCATTTGAGTTAAGTAACTTTGATAACAGTGGATCTTCGATAAATAAAGTTGAATCTGCATTTAGTTCTTTTCATCTTGATGAATCTAATGATTACAATGAAAGAAAGTATAAGTACTCTGAAGGAGATTACAGTGGAGCAAGTGAAAGATTTCATAAGAACATGGAAGAAGTACACAAACTGTATGAGGAAATCAGAAAGCAGGAAGAGTTTGAAGCACTATTAGCCAGAAGGTTACCGAGAGGCAAAGGTAAGTATAAAGGAAAACTACCTTTGAAATGTTTCAATTGTGATAAGATAGGACATATAGCTTCTAACTGTCCTGACAAAGATTCTACTAAAAAGAGAGATTACCGAGATGACAAACAGAAAGATAATAATTACAGAGGACACCGAGACTTCAGAAGAAGAGATAGAAAGACATGTTTAATAGCTGATGAGGAATCTAACGATGATAAATCAGATGAAACTGATACAAAGGAAGTAGTTTATGTGGCTATCAAAGATGGATCAGATGAAGAAAGGTATGAAGAAAAATCCCTAATATCTCACATAAACACTAATGATTCTTGGATCATAGATAGTGGATGCTCACATCATATGACAAGAGATAAACACAAGTTTGTTATATTAGAAGATTATGATGGAGGCCATGTTAGATTTGGTAATGATGCACCATGTCTGGTGAAAGGTAAAGGATCTATAACACTTCTTGACAATGCAAGATGCAATGATGTTTATTGGGTTGAAGGTTTGAAATACAATTTGTTGAGTGTAGCACAGCTAAACAACACAAGTTACCGAATAGAATTTCAGAAAGGAATTGTCAAAGTTCATGACAAGAATGGAAGGTTAGCTGCTACCGAGACACAAACAAAAGGTAACACATTTAACCTTGACTCAACTCGTAACAAGTGTTTGTATGCAAAGATAGATGATACCTGGTTATGGCATAAAAGGTTTTGTCATGTAAATTTTGATAATCTGATCAAAATAAGCAAGAAGCACCGAGTAAGAGGTCTATCGAGTCTTGAAAAACCTGAGAATGCTATGTGCCGAGGATGCCAGATGGGTAACATGACAAGATCAAGCTTTACAAGTAAGTCTTACACTTCTAAGGGAATTTTAGATCTAGTGCACACTGACCTTTGTGGTCCTGTGAAAGTTCAAAGTTATTATGGTGATAAATATTTCATATTATTTGTGGATGACTATTCAAGGATGATGTCAGTAATGTTTTTAAAAGAAAAATCAGAAGCTTTTCAAATGTTTAAATGGTGCAAGGCAAGAGTTGAAAATGAAACAGGAAGACAACTGAAATGTCTTAGATCAGATAGAGGAGGAGAGTTCACATCTGATGAATTCAACTTATTCTGCAATGATCATGGTATTAAAAGACAAGTCTCTACACCGAGAACTCCACAACAGAATGGAATAGATGAGAGAAGAAACAGATCTATTGTGGATTGTGCTAGAACACTGATGATTGAAAAGAACGTGCCACAAACATTTTGGAGAGAAGCAATAAGCACAACAATTTACACCTTGAACCGTGTACAATTGAAGAAAGGTACTTTGGAGACACCATATGAAATTTGGTATGATAAGAAACCGAATGTAAGTTATTTTAAAATCTTTGGAAGTAGATGCTATGTACACAAAGATGATAGAAGTGGCAAGTTTTATCAGAAGAGTGAAGAAGGAACATTTCTAGGTTATTCTTCTAGAAGCAAAGAATTTAAATGTCTGATCAAATCATCTAACAAAATAGTAGAAAGTGAAAATGTGAAAATTGATGAATTTGCAGAAAGAAATGATGAAGGAAATTCCAAGGAACCAGAAGACTATGATGAATTTGTATATGTTCAATCGAGAAGTCTTACCGAGAAGACTGTTGAAGAAAATGAAGAGAATATCCAGTTACCGAGTGATGAAGAAGATCATACAGAGCCTACCGAGCCTGTATTAGCCAAGTATGTCAGAAGACATCATGCACCAAGTCAGATTATAGGAGATAAGGATGATCCAGTGATGACAAGGAACAAACTGAGACAAAACACATGTTTGATATCTGAATTTGAACCGAGAATAGTGAAAGAGGCATTTAACAGTGAAGATTGGATAAATGCTATGACAAAAGAGATTGATCAAATCAAGAAGAATGACACATGGACACTAATCCCAAGACCAAAGGACAAAAATGTAATCGGTACAAAGTGGATTTTCAGAAACAAGCTAAATGAAAAAGGAGAGGTCATTCGAAACAAAGCAAGACTAGTTTGCAAAGGTTATGCTCAAGAAGAAGGAATTGATTATGGTGAAACTTTTGCACCTGTTCCCAGACTTGAAGGAGTAAGAACATTGTTGGCATATGCTGCTTTCAAAAATTTCAAGGTATATCAAATGGATGTCAAATCTGCATTTCTGAATGGAATATTAGAAGAACAAGTTTTTATTGAACAACTTGAAGGATTTGTTGAAGACAAGAATAAAGAGTAGGTATGTAAATTGAACAAAGCTTTATATGGTTTGAAACAAGCACCTAGAGCATGGTATGAAAGATTGCACTCTTATTTGATTAAGATTAGTTTTATAAGGACAAGTGAGAACAACAATATGTACATGAAGAATGATGAAAATGGAATATTGATCTCAGCCATATTTGTTGATGATATTATATTTTGTGGAAATGACTCTTTATGCAAGAACTTTGGAAATGAAATGAGCAAAGAATTTGAGATATCATTAATCGGTGAGATAAAGTATTTTATAGGTTTACAGATACTGCAAATGAAAAATGAGATTTTCATTACTCAATCCAAGTACATAAAGGAAATCTTGAAGAAATTTGGAATGGAGGATTCAAAACCAGTAAGTACTCCTATGATTACCAACTGTAAATTATCAAAGAATGATGAATCTGCATCTGTTGATGAGACACTTTACCGATCCATGATTGGAAAGCTACAATATGTTGTTCACAGCAGACCAGACATAGCACATGCAGTAGGTATAGTTGCAAGATTCTCTACAGATCCTAAGGAAACACACATGACAACAATCAAAAGAATTTTTAGATACTTGAAAGGCACAGAGGATTATGGCTTAGTATATCAGAAAGGAAATGATTTTGATTTAAAAGTTTATATTGATGCTGATTGGGCAGGCAACATTGATGACAAAATAGCACAAGTGGAGGAGCTTTCTTTTTAGGAGAAAGACTAGTGAGTTGGCTTAGCAAGAAACAAGGATGTGTTTCACAGTCAACAACAGAAGCTAAATACATTGCTGCATCATTGAATTGTACCAACATTGCATGGATCAAACAACTATTGGAAGGTATCAATGAGAAAGTTACCGAGCCAGTAACTATATTCTGTGACAATACTAGTGCCATTAACATTTCAAAGAATCCTGTTATGCACTCTAAGACAAAGCACATCTCTATCAAATATCATTATCTTAGAGAAGAAGCTCAAGAGAAGAAAGTGGTGTTGGAGTATGTTAGCACAAAGGACAAATAGCAGATATCTTCACCAAGCCACTACCAAGGGACACTTTTGAATATCTCAAAAGTAAGTTAGGGGTCCTACCCCTATCTTCTACTCACTGGCCGAGTTCGGTGAAAGCATCAATCCGATGACTCTATCAAATATCTTTTAGGAGTTGATGCCGCTTTACACACTTTAGGAGGTTTTCTAAAGGTGTACAGGAAATATTACAGGAAAACAATACAGGGAACAGGAATTGAAGACAAAATGCTCTGACCGAGACTACATTGATACACAACAACAGGAAATCACTTCATACAGGAAGAAATTATGTTTTAGTTCTTTATTTTTTGGCATTGTTGTCAAAGGGGGAGAAAACTGAGAAAAGGGGGAGAAGACTGAAGTTTGGAAAGAAGACTGAGAAAAGAGGAGAAGTCTAATATATGGGGGAGAGCATTTCAGCATTTCAGAATCACAGCAGTCCGAATCTTTTAAGGTCAAATCAATTGGTTTTTCCATCAATGCCAAAGGGGGAGATTGTTGGCAATATAGCATTACAACAGACAATGAAATATTGTTGACATTTAAATAAGGATATTGAGAAGGTTGTTGATGATTATGGATATAACTGATTAAGGATGTTTACTGTCTTGATATTATTATTTTGTCATTGATGTCAAGTAATTGATTTTCTAATTTAGTATGATGTTGCCATATCTTGAGAAGTATGATTTGAAGAATATAAAGATGTCGGTAAAAGGCACAAGAAAGATTATGATGAATAAGGGGATGAATAAGGTATTCAATGGGCAACTATTACCGAGTCAGACAATGATGAGATCATGATGTTTAAATTGTTTTAATATCATACATATGTTTTAAATTGTAAGGTTAATACTATACTATGTTACCAAGCAAAGAACCTAGTCGGTAAACCCTAAGGAACCTAGTCGATAAACCCTAAGGTTATCGCTATCGGTTAATGAAGGCGGAATGTCTACCGAGTGAAGTTTAGTATTTACCGAGTTGTAACCGAGCTATAATAGAATGCATTAAATGGTTACATGCGTTATTTAATGAAGAAAGCTGATGAGCTGGAACTGATTAAATGATTGGTATGCCGTAAATATAGTTTGTTAATGAATCTATGGCAAAGGAAAGTCGGCATGAAGATCTACAGCGCAGATTGAACCGCAATACCTTGGCACAAGTTCCAAGAAATATATGCAAGTTCCTAGGCAGGGTAAAACGTTTTCAGATCGAAAGATGCATTGAACCTGGACAAGTTTGAAGATCTGATGGCTATGATTGATCATGGGAAATGTGATCAAGAAGATTATGCAATTAGCTAATTGTTTAAAAATAGAAAACTATTGATAAACAATGTATGCGGGCAAGTGTATGCACAGGGATACTACATAGTGATTACCGAGCACAAAAGCTTGAAGACCTATTTGAATAACAGAGTATAGAAGCCCAACATATGGACAAGATTAGTTCTATGTCTAGATTGTATTGAACAAATAAGAATTTGCTTTAGCATTTTAGATGTGAAGTTGCAGATAGATTTTTATTACTGTTATTTTGTGAAAGTGACAGAAAATCTCTTAACCGAGTGGACTTAACAGTCTTATTTGTAAAACCCTCTAGCAAGGTGACATTCTGATTGAGTGTTTGAAATCCTTTAACAAGGTCACTTCTAACAAGGTGAAGATCCTAACAGATCTGAGGGAAATCCCTTAACCGGGTCACATCTAGCAATGTGTTTGTAATCTTTAACAGGATTTGCTTTTAACCGAGCATACTCTAGAAGAGTATATTTCTTAGTGGGTCCAAAATCCCACAGTGGTTTTTCCCTATTTGGGTTTCCACGTTAAATCTAGTGTTATGAGGTTTATGATGTTTATATGCTTTTGAGTTTGCATGTTTAATAGTTTTGGTTATATTACTAAAGTATATGTTACCAAGGTTGAATTTGATGTTTTTATGGAAGATTAAGTTTGTATGATTCACCCCCCCCCTCTCATCTTGTTGGCTATTGGATCTGTACTTACATCAAAACTATCACCTTTGGCGTAATTATTTATTTTTTCAATTTGAATTTTTTAAAACAACTTTATTACTAATACCAAAACCTATTTTTTCCTAGTTTTAATTTTATAAATTTATTTATTCATAATTGATATTTAGAATAAATAATTATTATTATTTTATCAATTTTAATTTTTAAAAATAAATTTATTCAATTTTTTTTTAAAGTAAGAATTAATTTATATTTTTAAAAAATATTTAAGCAATCAATAATTATTAAAAATAAAAAATATAATCACAAATCGTTAATAAATTATTAACTAAAAATCTTATTTGAATAACAATTCTAATTATTTGTTATTGATTATTAATTATTTAAAATTAAACCGTTGAATAAATAAAAAGCAATTCACAGTTTTTAGATTTTGGCAACATGATAAATACATTGATTCTTGTTTCTTATTAAACCAAGAGACCAATCTATTTCCCAAGAAAAATACACTACCACTGGTACTTCTATCATCCACACAACCAGTCTAATTAGCATCAATATAGGCATTTAAATAAAATTTGTCATCCCTTTTATACCACAAACCATAGTTTGGAGTACCCTTCAAATATCTAAATATCCATTTGACAACCTTCTCATGAGTTTGTTAAGGATTGGCTTGATATATTGCAACCAAACATACTACATGCATAATATCAAGTTGAGAAGCAGTCAGATATAACAGTCCTTCAATCATAGACCTATAAAGAGTTTGATCAACTTGAGGTGACTCATCATTCTTTCTCAAATGAGAACCAGTAGCTATGGGAATACACACTAATTTGGAATCCTACATTCCACGCCTTTTCAACATCTCTTTAACATACTTAGCCTAAGAAATAAAGATGTCATCATCTAGCTAAGTAATTTGAAGTCAAAGGAAGAAAGACAACTCACCAATCACAAACATCTCAAGCCCATTTGACATCTCATCAACAAACTTCTTACACATACCATCATCTCCACCAAATACAATGTCAACAACATATACAACAACTATCATAAACGTTTCTTCATCTACCTTAATATAAGGAGTGATACCAGTGACAACTTTATTGAAGCCTTACTAATTTAACTACTTATCCAACTTTACATACAAATCCTAGGGGCTTGCTTGAGACCATACAAATTCATTTTTAGTTTGCAAACCATATTCGGATCCACTAATAATTGAAACCCAACAAGATGCTCTTTGTAGACTTCTTCCTCCAAATCACCCTTCAAGAAAGTTGAATGACACCATATGATAAATCTTGAAGTTCTTGTGAGTTGCAAAGGAAAGAAACATTCTAATTTCCTCCATCCTAGCTACCGAAGAAAAAGTTTCCTCAAAATTAATTCCTTCCACTTGTGAATAGCCTTTTCAAATCAACCTTGCTTTGTTCCTTGTCGATTTTCCTTCCTCGTTCAATTTATTATGGAACACCCGCTTGGTTCTCGTGACATTCTTATGTGCAAGTCTAGGGACCAATTCTCATGTCTCATTCTTCTCAATTTGATTCATATATTCTCCCAGCTCTTGCAACAATCCTTCATCCTTACTAGCATCAGCAAAGGTCTTAGGCTCTATCTTTGATAGGAGACAAATATTTTCTTGGTCACTTGCTTTTGCAAGTATTCTCCTAGTACACACTCCATCATTCTCATCACCAATAATCTAATCTTCTGAATGATTCCTTTGGACACATACTTGGTTTGAGCCATAGAAGCCTTCTCTAACATGTGTTCATTTTCTTTTTTCTTTGCTTTTTCTTCTTCTATCCAAGGAATTTCTTCTAATATGCAGTCCTCCATTTCTTGTGTAATTTGACTCCAATCTTCATATAATTTAACATTTGTGCTTCCAACCATCTTTTTTAGTCTCTTGTTGTAGCATCTATAGGACTTGTTTCTCATTGAGTAACCAAGGAAGATCCCTTCATCACATTTTTATTTAAACTCTCCCAAGTCTTCTACATCTCTCCTAATGTAACATTTTCTACCAGAAATTATGAAATTATTGATAGTAACAGGTCTTCCATACCATAGCTCATAAAAGGTCTTAGAATTGTTGACCCTTAGATGCACTCTATTAAGAACGTAGATAGAATTATGAACTACTTTCCAATATATATCAATAAAATTAGCATTTACTTTGTCAATTATAAGCAATTAGGGTTTACTCTTTAGGGTTGATCTAGATTGTTTGCTTTCATTTTAGGATCTTGCATGTACACAAGGTTCTTGCACACACATTTTCAGTACATTATAAACTATTTGTGGAGGTGACAATCACCAAAACAAGGGTTTGAATAAGGCAAAACCCCATATAGCCACCTCAAACCCTATTTTGTAGATTTGGATACAGGTTCGAATCCGAGCGTCGCTAGAAGTTTCGAGACTGGAAGAGCACACAGAGATAGTTTTTGGCTACAGATCTTAGCAAACACCCTAAGGACAAGGGTGTGGCACCTTGGTCCTACTCAGGATAGTGGCATGGTACCATGGTCCTACCCTTTGTCAGCAGGATTTGGCAGAACAGTGTCTTGTAGGCTTCAGACCCCATCCTATCAGTTGCAACTCTAGACTTGCAGAATTAGGACAGTGGCGTGGCACCTTGGTCCTAGACATTTCTGCTTAGATTTCAGACACAGGTGCACCTCTGATTTATCCTTTTGATCTATACTTTTCAACAGTATATCAGTTGTCCTTTGATCTGCATTTCTAGATTAGGGTTTTCTTGCTTACTTGCATTCTAGGTTAGATTGCATTTTTGCATCATTCCTCTCTCTCATTTATAGCAAAGGAATATAAAAACTAAGAGGTGATCCTTGGCTCTCTCTTCCACATAAGAAGTAGCACAAAGTGTGTCACCTCCCTAGGCTCTTTTGTATTTCGTGAGTGTGTATGAGAGTGGGATTAGGGTTTCCATACTGTCTCACTTTTTCCCGTACACATCTTTGGTGAACCCGACGTGAATCCAATTTCATTTTCATTGCATTGCATTGTTAGATATAGATCCATTTTATTTCATTTTCTTTCAAAACATTAAGAGAGAGAGAGAGAGAGAGAGAGAGAGAGAGAGAGAGAGAGAGAGAGAGAGAGAGAGAGAGAGAGAGAGAGAGAGATTTCTTTCATTTTCCTTGCATTGTGTGTTTAAGTTTCATGCAAATTTCATTTCAAAATGTCAAATTTCTATTTGCAAGATGTTCATGCTTTTGATGATTTATGCAATTATGTCGATTATGAGTTTAGTAAGGATGAATTAGACTTGCATTGTGTGTTTAAGTTTCATGCAAATTTCATTTCAAAATGTCATATTTCTATTTGCAAGATGTTTATGCTTTTGATGATTTATGCAATTATGTTAATTATGAGTTTAGTAAGGATGAATTAGATGAATCTCTAGAAGATTTTTTGAACCCTGAGCCATGTAAACCATCATTTTGTCAAAAAGTAATCAACCTTGTTACTATGCCATTTTGTGGTGATGAGAAAGATAAGTTGAATGATTCCTCTCATGGGTACATTCATATCAAATCCTCTACTAGATCTAGCAGAATGGTTGACTCCCATAATTCCCTCTATGATGTTATGTCTCCTTTTGAGTCCAAAGATAAACCTTTCAATCACTATGACCATGCTTTATTGGATGATTCCCTTGATGACTTGATGTATTTGCCTAAACTTTCAAACAAGAATAATTCATTTAAAAGGTTAATCAATATGATCAATGTGAATGAACATAGAAAACCTCTTTTTGTTGTCCAAGGTGCTTGTGCTTCTTCAACTTCGTCTCTTTCTAATCAGCCTCTTTTCATGGTTCAAGGTGGATATAGTCATGATTCCTTTAGCACTCCAAACAAACCTATCATTATGGTTCAAGGAAGGAATCTCACTAAGAGTCCTTATAGCTATGCTAGACAACTAACTAAGGAGAGTTATAATACAGTTTCCCATACCTATAACACGAGAAACAATAGGAAACCTAATCCTCCTCTGGTTGTTCCAACTTCTCTACCTGATCCTCAACCCATTCTTCCTCAAGCACCTCGCATTTCACAAACCCTTGGTAAATAATATGATCTTGTTGAACAACTTAAAGCTACTCCTGCCAAGATATCCCTTTGGGATTTTATTCAAACTTCCTCGACTCATCATGGAATGCTCCAAGATGCCTTGAAAACATTGAATGTCCCATCCGCAGTGACATCCAATAATATGGCTTCCTTGATTAACTCTATTACAGCACCCAAGGCTCAGATTGTGTTTAAACAAGATGAGACACCCTCTAGTGAAATTCAACAACCATATGATCCCTTAATGATTGTGGTTATTATAAATGATAGTGTGATAAGACGAAAACTAGCGGACAATGGTTTTGGCCTTAATATTTGTAGCATTAACTTGTTGCATAGGATCAATGTTGATACATCTCTTATTAAGCCCGATTCTCTCACTATCTGTGGCTTCGATAATGTTGCTAAATCTTCATTAGGTATCATCACCTTTCTTGTTAAGGTAGGTCTTATTACTTTACCCACACCTATCCATGTCATGTCTGGAGAATTGACATACAACTTGTTGCTAGGGAGACCTTGAACTCATAGCATGCAAATTGTTCCCTCTACATTGCATAGGCAAATTAACTTTATTTACAACAATACAACATATACCTTGCTAGGCGACACAAGATTCCAGGCTTGTTTACAAACATCAAGTTCTAAATCCTCTTTAACCAATTCTTCCCCAACTATCTTTGATAATTCCTCTAAATCTTCTACTCCGATTAGTGTGACCACTTCATCAAACCTATCTCATATATCTAAATCGATTCCCAATACTTCCTCAAGTGGACATAAGGTTCTTGAGGAAGAGTCTTCTCATCCTGACTCTACTACTGAGGACACCTTTTCTCCTGAGAAGGTTCTTCCAAAAGATGATTGGGGATCCCTTGATTTCAATCCCACTTTCGTAGGGGAATACAAAATTCCCCCTAGAGAACCTAAGGTCGAAAAGAAGAAAGAAGAATAAGAACTTAAAAAGAAATCCACTTTGTCTGGACCATTGAGTAATAACTTTGTGGCGGCTTCTCAGACTTCATCTCCCTTAGTTTCTGGTCTAGAGGATTTTGATTCTTCACTTTATGAAAATCCTCCTTGCGGATATAATAGAAATGGATGTGGTGCTCAAGAGAAAGGGATAGAGGTTCCCTTGGAAAACAACTTTCGTGATATGACATTTGGGCATGGTTATGATCCTTTCAAGATTACTAAAACCTCTAAAAGACCATCTATTAATGTTAATGTCATTTCTGCTTCTCTTTCGCTAAAATATCCAGAATATATTGATTGTGACTCTTCTCGTGTCTTTGCTTTGGATTTTTTTCTATCGATGATTCCTTAGCTGAATTCTTGGGAGCTTATGACAACCTTCTTTGTTATCACCATAACCACAGTTTTCCCTATTGTCTAAATGCAAAAGCTTACTTTGGGAAAGAAAGAAATAACGATGAGGTAGTTAAAGAATTTCCTCAATTAAAAGATGCTCCTCAACAAAGAAATCTCCTAATAAATGACACCATTGATATCAAGATGGATCCTTGTGTTGAAGATAAAATCATCAAGATAGCGAAAGGGCTTGAGGAAGAAGAGCAAAAACAATATGCCGAGTTGTTACATGAATTCCTTGAGATCTTTGCTTGGATATATTCTGACATGCTTGGCATAGATCCTAAGATTGTCACTCATAACATTGTCCTAATTCCCGATGCTAAACCTATGAAGAAAAAGATCCGAAAGCTTCACCCTAAAGTGGCATTACTTGTTAAAGATGAGATTGAAAAACTATTGGATGTTGGATTCATTCATCCTATCAATTATTCCCCATGGATTTCAAACATTGTGGTCGTGGCTAAGGCTGAAAATAAGATTAGGATGTGTATGGATTTTTGTGATTTAAACAAGGCCTCTTTAAAAGATGACTTTCCTCTCTTGAATATCATTATGATAGTGGATTTGGTAGCAGGTCATGCTTTATTATCCTTTATGGATGGTTTCTTAGGATATAATCAAATCTTCATCAATCCTCAAGATCAATATAAAACTACTTTTACCACCCCTTGGGGTATGTTTTGTTGGATTGTGATGCCTTTTGGATTGAAAAATGCGAGCGCAACCTATCAGCATGCTATGACTCTCATCTTCCATGATGATATGCATAAGACCTTAGAAGATTACGTTGATGACATCTTAGTCAAATCCGTTCTTCGTACAAATCATGTTAAGATCCTTCATCAAATATTTGAGAGAATTCGTAAGTATAACATGTGTTTGAATCCCTGAAAATGTGTTTTTGGTGTGGATAGTGGAAAAATATTAGGATTCATAGTTTCACATCGTGGCATCGAGGTGGATGCAAAGAAGATAGATGCTATTGTTAACATGCCACCTCCTAAGAATGTCTCCCAACTAAATAGTTTGCAAGGAAAGATCCAAGCTATTCGTAGGTTTGTTTCTCAACCTACAGATCATATCTTTCCCTTGACACAATTGCTTAAAAAGAATACCACTTTCCAATGGAATGAGGATTGTCGTCAAGAAGTTGAAGACCTAAAATCCTATTTGACCAATCCTCCTATTCTTCAACTTGTTGATCCTACTACACCTTTCCTTTTGTACACCGCTACTTCCCCTCAAGCTCTTGCAGCCCTATTGGTACAATGTGATAAGGATGGTAGAGAATGTTTGGTTTATTACATAAGCTACTCTCTACTCGGTTACTAAGTCCGACATTCTGCAATAGAAAGATAGTGCCTTGCTTTAGTCTTTGCAACCCAAAAGTTGAGGCATTATCTCTTGAATGTGGAGGTCCCTATTATCATTAAATTTGATCCTCTTAAACATCTTTTTTCCAAAACTGACCTTTCTGGATTCTTAGCTAAGTGGGTTATGATGTTGACCGAGTTTGACCTTAAATTTGTCTCATAAAAGGCAATAAAGGGTCAAGTGTTGACTGACCACTTAGTTGATGCTCCTTCACCCTTCTCCCTACCTAATCTAGAGTCATTTCCTGACAAATACATTTTTTCCACTGAGGATGATGAGACTTGGGAATTGTAATTTGATGGCTCTAAGTGTTGTACAACATCGAGGGCAGGGGTGGTCTTAATCTCTCCTAAAATAAGTCTATTCCTTTATCATATCGTCTCAATTTCTTATGTGCCAACAACATTGTTGAATATGAGTCTCTTATAGCTGGAATTAAAGTAGCCTTGGCGTTGAATGTGAAACATCTACATATATATGGAGATTCTCAACTAATCATAAGACAAGTGACATGAGTTTATCAAGCTAAGAAAGACAAATTATCACAATATAGAGATCTAGCTATATCCTTGTTGCAAAAATTTGATTCTTATACCATGGAGCCTGTTCCTCGAAAAGATAATCAACATGTTGATGTGATGGTATGTGTTGCCTCTTCTTGTGTCTCTAGAGGAACCCTTGGTAGATCTTAAATTCACTATTCATAACCTCACTACCTCGGCTATTGTTGATAATCCTAGTGATGTGGTGTATTGTTGCATTATAGATTATGATGAATGGTACTTGCATATCATGAAATATTTGAGTGATGGTACCTTTCCTGACTCTACGAATAAGAATACTAGGGATAGGATTAGCAAATTGGTTGCTAGATACATTATCCTTTCTAATGTTCTTTATAGGAGGGGTTATAATGGTCTTCTCCTTCGATGCATAAACAAAGCTGAAATCTCTACTGCTTTTAAGGAAGCACATTCAGGTGCTTGTGGGGGGCATTTTGGGGGTAGATCTTTAGTTCAGAGATTGCTCCGAATGGGATATTATTGGCAAACCATGGAAAATGATTCCTTTGTGTTTGTTAAAAACTCTCATCAGTGTCAGCAACATAGCAATTTGATCCATGCCTTTGCCCAATAACTTCAATCTCATGTGGTGTATTGGCCCTTTTATACATGGGGTTTGGATATCATTGGTAAAATATCTCCCCCTTCATCTCAAAGACATACCTTCATCATAACTGCGACAGATTACTTTACGAAGTGGGTGGAAGTCATTCCTATTCGATCCACTACCGCTGAAGTAATTTGTTAATTCATTTTGGAAAACATTATTTCTTGATTTGGAATTCCTTCCACCTTAGTTTTGAATAATGGAACGTCATTGCAAAATAAGAAAGTGAAGAAGTTTCTCGAGAAATATCAAGAAGCTTGTAATCCCAATTTGAATGAATATAAAATTTTATCTTCTTTTGAAGCAATTCTGTGTTTTTTTTTATGTTCTTTAGTTGATATCAGCCTCTTCTAAAACTTATACCTGAAATGGTTTAGCTCAAAGAGATTGTGTTGTGAGATCGTCTTTCAATTGATTTCTTTGGATAATATTTTTTTGTATAAACAAATATAAGATAATTCTCTTGTGCAAACTATTCACAAGAATTGTATGTAGGGTATTTTAAAATTGATGAAATTTGTAAATCTTCAATATCTTTTAACTTGATTAGTGGTTAGTGACTACTATGTTTTTGGGAAAAACTCTTCCAAAGAATAAATTCTAGAGAGAACTCTCCAACTAGGTAAATAGTCGTGCCAAAATCTTGCATATTATGATTTAGGAAAACAAAAAATCATCAATAATATCTTTAGGGCTTTTGTTCAACACATCATAAACCAACACCAATAGTCCGCTTTGTCAAGGAACACAACCGATTTAGATTTTGTGGGCGTCCTTACTTTCACTTTGAGGACAAGATGAGCTCTTGAGGAAGCACATTAAAGTGCTTGTGGGGGGAATTTTGGGGGTAGATCATTAGTGTAGAGATTGCTCTGAATGGGATATTATTGAAAAACCATGGAAAAGGATTCCTTTGCATTTGTTAAAAAATGTCATCAGCGTCAGCAACATAGCAATTCGATCCATGCCCCTGCCCAAGAACTTCGATCTCAAGTGGCCTCTTGGCCCTTTTCTACATGGGGTTTGGATATCATTGGTAAAATATCTCCCCCTTCATCTCAAGGACATAGCTTCATCATAACTGCAATAGATTACTTTACGAAGTGGGTGGAAGTCATTTCTCTTCAATCCACTACCGTTGAAGTAATTTGTCAATTTATTTTAGAAAACATTATTTCCCAATTCGGAATTCCTTCCACCTTAGTTTTGAATAATGGAATGTCATTCAAAAATAAGGATGTGAAGAAGTTTCTCGAGAAATATCATATTCAACATAAATTTTCTACACCTTATTAGCCTCAATCAAATGGTCAAGATGAGTCTTCTAATAGGATAATTGAACAAATTCTTTGAAATACTATAAACAAGCATGGTAAGGATTGGCATAATCAATTAATCTATGCTCTTTGGGCCTATCGCATGAGTGTATGTGTTGCTACGGGTTGTACTCCTTATAATCTTGTTTATGGTGTTGATGTCATTATGCCTTTGGAGTTAGAAATTCCTTCTTGGAGAGTTTATCTTAGGGGTATAGTGGATGATGATTCCTATAGAGAGCAAAGACTTCAACAACTTGATATGCTCAATGAAAGACATATAAATTCCCTCAAGCCTATTCAAGCATATCATAAAAATTTGCAACGAAGCTACAATGATAAGGTTATTCAATGTTCCTTCTCAGTAGGTGATTTAGACATTTATGAGAATCAACATAACATGAATGCCTTACCTGAGGAGAAAGGAAAATTCAGCCCTAATTGGCTTGGACCATACATTGTTGTCGAAGTTTATGGATCGGGTGCTTACAATATAGCAGATGTGGAAGGTATGCCTCTCAAGGAACCCATAAATGCTATGCACCTTTGTAGATAATATGCCTAGTTCTCTCTCTCTCTCTCTCTCTCTCTCTCTCTCTCTCTCTCTCTCTCTCTAGTCTACTTTATGTTCTCTCTCTGTATCTTTTCTTTCTTCAAAATTGGGTAATATGTTAGCATGTCTTCATTAAAGTATGTAGGATCAAATGATGTTATATTGTTTGGTCTACATTACTTCATTCTTGACAAGCATGTTTCATTACTTTATTGTTTGCCTTGGATTCTTTTATGTAAATTGTAATAGATTTGCATTTCATATGTGCTAGCATGTTATATAATTTCTTATGTGTTAAGTAGAATTATATCATGTTGTGTTTGATTAGAGTTAATTAAATCACATTTGTCATATAGTTCTTAGGCTTAATACATTCTTCTTTTACATAGTCAAAGTAGCATTTAATTAAATACTTAGTTATTTAATTAAATCACACATGTATCAATTTAATCATGAAGCATTGAGAAATCAATCACATGAAAATTAAATTAGACATACATGTTCATCACTAAATATGTTGCTTCTAATCTAAGCAATGCATATATTGTTTAAGCATTAAAATAACATGTTTGAGATAACATGAGCATAAATAGATACATATCCATGAGTATCATAATATACACATCTATACAGCAAGATAATCTCCTACCCCTGGGACTAGTAGCTAGATGCCCCCTCCCAATCTGGTCATGGGGGTGTATCATGATATGGACCGTGAGTGGCTCTGCAAGGAGCTCCTGCAATCCCTCTCCATCATAATCCCGTGGTGTGTGGTTGCCTCTATCTGTGACGTTGCTAGGTCGTGCTCTATCTATCATAATCTCTCTCGTAGGACCTCCATCTCCATCCGAATAGGGGAGAAAAGGTCTTTGTGTTGTCCTACACTCCTCTATAATTTGTGCGCTATCTGTGAAGAACTAGGAATGTGTGCAATCACGATGAGGTCTGTCACTGTATTCTGAATAAGAGACCACCACTCCTAGATGATAGTTGCAAGAATTAGAGAAATTTTCATTAGTAACATTTTATATCATCAAATCTAAACAAGTAAGATACATAAACTAATCAATAACAAGACACCTTACCTGGATCTCCCTCTCACCAATAGGGATCGTCGAAAGAGACCGCCTGAGACTGGGACCCGCTAGGCTCTATGCTCGTACTGTCTCTGTATAGTTGGTATGGGCTGATGGGGACTAGGATCATGACCCCTTATAGGGTCCTTCTCCACCTGTAATGGGAGGCTCAGTGGATCTAGGGATATGGTGTCCTCCCCAGAATGATGAGGAACTCCATCTGACTCATTCTCCTCCTCAATCTCCTCATCCTCCTCCTCATCCTCCTCGTCCTCATACTCATCCTCCTCTTCCTCTCCATCATCCTCACCATCTCCATCCTGGTATCCCTCTCTGATGTCAGGATCATCTCCATCTCCACCTGCTTCTTGCTTTCCTATGTCGTCAGCCTGATCATTTGAGCCCTCCTCCGATGTATCAAATCCCTCTTTGTCGCCTGTCTATCTCCATGGTCTAGGGTTTCCTCTAGGGAAATCTATTGGGAAGATGGCTCCAGGGTATGTCCTCCCCCACCATGTGATGTATCACCGATGCGTGCTTGCATCATCTTTGTAGTCTGTCGCAATGTCCTGATTCGACCCGTCTAAATCTGTGATGTCGATCTCATCACTGGTAGGCCTATAAATGGCTTGTAGCCTTGACATCATGCATGAGTGGTGGATGTACACAAGCACATCAGTAGGAACACACTGCTCAAACCCTAACTATCGTCGGACTCGGTCAAAGTAGAAGGGAAGGACTACATGCCTATATCACTCCTCTAGTAGATTGTTCCTCTGCATGTTGAACAATTGCCTATGTATCCCTGCCCACATGTACATCCTAAGGTAGGGTCTCCATATGACTCCATCCAATCTCAATCTATCTGAGCTCAACCTCTAATGCAGAAGATCATCGAATCGCCACTCGCGGATAAGTGTTTAAGCAAATACCCTAGGCTACTCTAGGACTAAATCTATAGGGAGTCCAGCAGGCCTAGTGTAGGTAATATGCTCGAACATCCACACCTGTAGTAGCATGCATGTCATCAGGCTGCATCCTTGTGCAAATACATACTACCCAAGGTCATGATAGATATGCACAAGCATGCTTCGACTCCAAGAGTATACCCTCATGTGTCCCTCCATTACTCGGATAGTATAGATGAGTCCTCCATGCATGTGTGTGTCACGCCCATTAGGGCACATGACTAATGCAAGGGTCGTGATCATGAGTTGCCTCACTAATGGAACCTCATCGGTAGGGTGTAGGAGCCAGTTGACCATGATACAGCCCCTCATCTCACCAAGCATCACTCTCCCCACAGCATACACTTGCTCTCTCCTATAATCCTCCTCAGTATGACCATATCGATATCTCACAGTCTCCCCCTTGAAGGGAAGGCACAAGATGCGGTATACATCCTCAAGGGTGACCGTCATCTTCCCCACAGGTAACAGGAATGTCGAGGTGTTTGCATCCCATCTCTCCATCAATGCCATCAGCATCGCAGAATGGAATCTAATGGTTGACAAAGTCATTGCATACCACAAGCCCACTGTATGCAACAACTCCCTCTCCCCCACTGTCAGCTTTGGGATCTTCTCTCGAAGGCTCTGGAAGGTGAGCCAGGTAGTATGCTCACAAATGTATGGGAGTGCTTGCAAAAAACAAAGTATCCTATCATCAGTAATCGATCATCATCATCATCATCATCTAATCAAAGCATTCATTCTATCTATTCTAACATTCAATCGTCTGATCCCGTGTCGCCACTAATTGCCTCGGACAGGGACTAGGGTTCCCTCTTGGGACCAAGGCACCCAGGTGGGACTAGGGCGCCCTAGGAGGACTAGGGAACCCCCTTGGGACCAGTGTGCCCTAGGAGGACCAGGGCACCCCCTTGGGACCCCAAGGTGCTCGAAGAGGTGGCACGGACCCGGTCTTGGTGATGACATCACCATCCCTAAGTCAGTGAAAGCATGAAAAATTCAAAAGAGGGTCAACGGAAGGTCAACTCACCTTGTTGAGTGGTCGGTCGATGAGTACAGACTGGCGCAGGATCTCCATCCTCGTAGGTCACTTAGGTCGGTGTCGAGGCATGATGGCTAATATGTGGGCTCCTCTGCAGTGAATAGTGCCAAAAAGTCAAAAAGTGACAAATGAAGGTGTCACTTTCATATTTATGCTTTATGAACTTTTTCACTTTATGTTTTAAAGTTAAAACCCTATTTTTTGCACTTTTTCTTCAATCTATCATATCTTGAGCTACGAAGCTCTGATTCTTGCACCGTTAGTGGCGTTGGAATTATGAGTTATCCCTCTCACTCTGTATTAGTTCCATAATGTTCTTGGATGAGTAATCAAGACTTGTTGCAAACTTGCTTCGTCAAAATCTTTATCACAATTCGTTGTGGTAAACATGATACCTTGTTTCACCTTACTAATAAGCAAGCCGAAACAGGGGGGCATATAGCTACTCGCAAATTTCATCACCTTCCTTAGTAAGAATTAGTTGTTTTTGTGATATAATGTGTGGTTTTGTAGGGTGTGGTTCCTAACTGTGTACTACAGATACTGTTGGGGGCTTCGTTTGACAACTTATGGCTATATCCTTTTTTTTTCAAATGATGTTTACTTTAATGTACTTTATCTTGCATATGCATGTAGTGTCATATGATCACTAAAGTGAGGGCTATATATAGTGTTGGAAATTGTACACCCTTGCTAGGGTGGTACAATTTCATACTTAGGTTAGCACCTTCCTTAGTGTGTCTTGCATCTTGCATTTCTAGTTTCTCTTTAAGTATTTAATTAATTAATTAAATTAAATCCAAAGTCATGTTTCATCACTTTACATGTTATAAAGTTGGACCCTTTACCCTAAGCATGCCCCTTTCCATTTTATTCCTCCATTGAATCATTTAATCATAAACCCTAATTATGTCCTATTTTGATCTTTTAGGCCTGACTTTGCATATCAAAATATCTCGGATCAGCTGTAACTTTGGGATTCGCTCTAATATTATCATATCTAACGATCCTAAAAATTTGGTGAAAAGTTGGTCGGACCATGGTGAAAAATGCACATGGTCCTCGGCTTTTTTCCCAAAATTTTGGGAGCACAATCCTATGATATAATAATGCTTAACCCCAAAATATCGACGGGAAATTCAAATCCTAGGTCGACCTAAACATGAAATTAAGATCTAGGGTTTAATACTTAAGAGCTCTCTTTCTTCATTTGAAGGGGTCTTCTTTTAAGGATCTAAGAGTGGATTTTTGGAGCATAAGAGCCTTCTTTGCAATGAAAGAGTAGATCTTTGAAGTCTTAAAAAAATTCAACATTCATCCACCAAACATTCATCAAGCATCATTTTATCAATTGGGGGCTTTTGAAGATGTAGAAGAACAATAGGAGATCACTGACTGATGATTGGCTTGTACCTCTCCCTTGGGGTTGGGTATGGTTTCATGTTGTTTTCATGTCTTTGTATAATCTTCATTTTGATTCATATTCATGCTTTAGATCACTTTGCATCATGGATTTTGAGTATTTACTTTGTCAATTATAAGCAATTAGGGTTTACTCTTTAGGGTAGCTCTAGATTGTTTGCTTTCATTTTATGATCTTGCATGTACACAAGGTTATTGCACACACATTTTCAGTATATTATCGTCTAATTGTGGAGGTGGAAATCAATAACATGGGGGTTTGACTAAGGCAAAACCCCATATAGCCACCCAAACCCTATTTTCCAGATTTAGATACAGGTTCAGATCCGAGTGTCGCTGGAAGTTTCAGGACCGGAAGAGCACATAGAGACAGTTTTTGGCTGCAAATCTCAACAAAAAACCTAAGGACCAGGGTGTGGCACCCTGGTCCTACCCAGGACAGTGGCGTGGTGCCATGGTCTTGCCCTCTGTCAGCAGGATTTGGCAAAACAATATCTTGTAGGCTTCATAACCCATCTTGTCAGTTACAGCTCCAAACTTGCAAAATCAGGACAGTGGCGTGGCACCCTAGTCCCGAACATTTTTGCTCATATTTTGGACATAGGTGCACTTTAGAACCCATCCTATTAGTTGTAGCTCCAGACTTGCAGAATCAAGATAATGGCATGGCACCCTGGTCCCGAGCACCCTGGTCCCAAACATTTCTGCTCAGATTTTGGACATAGGTGCACGTATGATTTTTCCTTCTAATATATACTTTTCAGCAGTATATCAGTTGTCCTTTGATCTACATTTCCATATTAGGGTCTGCTTGCTTACTTGCATTCTATGTTAGATTGCATTTTTGCATCATTCATCTCTCAAATTTACAGTAAAGGAATAAAAAACTTAAGAGGTGATCCTCATCTCTCTCTTCCACACAAGAAGTAGCCTGAAGTGTGTCACCTCCCTAGGCTCTTTCATATTTTGTGAGTGTGTATGAGAGGGGGATTAGGGTTTCCATACTTGGTCTCACTTTTTCCCCTATACAACTGTCAAAGTTGATGTGACCCATCCTCTTGTGCCATAATCAACATTCACTAGTCGGTGCCATCAAAAAAATTCTTCCATTGCCCTCTTTTAGGTGATAAACATTTCCATCGATCTTAATTCCTTCTACAACTAGTATTCTAGAGTTACCCTTTCTGATTTCACAATATTTGTCATGGAATGTAAGATTATATCATTTGCTACACATCTGAATAGCATTGAGAACATTGTGTTTCAGTCGTTTTACATCAAGAACATTCTTTGTCTTGTTCTTTCCATCCATTGTTATAGTGCATTTTTCATAGATTTAAGCAAAACCTTCATCACCAAACTTAACTGATCTACCATTCCACTTCTTAAGGTTGATGAACTCCCCTTTTTCACCATTCATGTGATAAGAACAACTACTATCAATCACCCAATAATTTGCCTCATATTTTGCAAAAAAAGAAATCCATACAATCATTGATTTTTCATTATCTTTGTCAACTTGCAAAGTACTGGACTTCTTATGTTTTTCAATATCACCATTTTTGTTCCCAAATTTCAATTACATGAAGAGTGTTTCATCATTTTAATCATCATGATCCTCATCTTCAAAAGAACAATTGCTTTCCTTGGAATACAAACTTCTTTTCAACTTCTCTCTTTTATTGCTATTTGTTGATTGTCTACAAGTACACTTACATGCAAAATGACCAATTCTCCCACAACTAAAATATTTTAAAGGTAACTTATCTTATAACTTGTTAGTACCCTTTTTTAGTCTTCTCACAAAGTTTTCTTCTACTTCATCAAAGCCATCAAATTGATTAGTAGTTTCATCTTCTACCTTCTTACTAACTTTGAATGTTGCTTCCTTCTTTGGAGCATCCTTGTCAAACTTTCTCATCTCGAATGCAGTGAGAGCATCATTTAGTTGATCCATTTAATATTTATCCAAGTCCTTAATTTTATCAATAGAAAATACCTTATGACTATAATATTTAGGGAGGGATCTAAGTACCTTTTTCACAACCTCATATTCTTCCAGTTCTCCACCAATACCTCTAATGCCATTTACCACTTCATTTGTACATGGAGCATATACCTAGCAAAATCTTCATCCTCTAACATCCTCTACTTCTCAAATTTTCACTTGAAGTTTTGCATCTCGATTTGCTTTACTTTATCATCTCCTTCATAAATGTTGTTAATCTTTTCCCAAACTTACTTAGCAGTGTTACAGTGCATCACCTTCACTAGTTCTGAATCTACCAATCCACTCAATATTACATTCCTTGTTTTACCATTATTTTCATACAACTTAATCTCTATAGGATTTTTTGGATGAGTAGTGGGAGCAGTATAACCATCCTTGACTTAGTTTAAAACTTCAAACCCTAAAGAGAACAAATATGCTTCCATACTTTGTGTAGTTTCTCCCCTCAATCTTAGGTACCTTTTAAGATCCATCTTGTGACATCTTGGACCTTCCTCAAGTGGTTGAGTGTTTCTAAGGAAATTGGATCTGATACCAATTGTTGAACACACCAAGATACTAAGAGGGGAGTGAATCATTATCCTTAAAACATTTAATATAATTTAAATTTAAAGCCCTTAAACACATCAACAATAATTAACACATATGCACAAGAGAACACTAAATTTATGTGCAAAACCCAATAAGGTAAAAATCAAGCTGAGAGTTGTTTCACAATTTATGAAAAAGAATCAATTTGTTTTAAGGCTCACTAACTAAGGAAGTACACTATCTTAGAGTAGGATACATGGAAATATTAATTACAATGAATAAGCCTTTATCTCACAGCTTCCAACAATCTCGTTGGAAAGTAGGTGCTCTTTACATGCTGCCTCAAGCATCCATTAAGAAATTTAGCTCCAAAATTTCCTCCACACTCTTTTATTTCCCCAACTTTGCATCCCTTATTAACCACACACTCCTCACCCTTGAAATTGATTTGATCTTCTATATATATCCTTTGCAAAAAAGGAAAACATCAAATTAGCTTGGCCAAAGTAGGGGGCAAGCAATGACCCCAATAAGTTAGCCTCAAAAATATATTATGATGAAAGCAGTCCAAACTAGGAGATAAAGTGGACCTCAAACAACTTATTACATCTTTTCATTCAACCCCAGGCATCAAGCACACTAGTGCAAACCTTACAAGGTCAACAATAGAGTAACATGTAGATGAAACATGTAGTACTTAACCAAACGACCCAAAAATACAACAACCAAATGAATTTATACAATGTGGCTCAAATTGAGATATGGATAGGCCCAAGGATAATTCAACACAACCTCTAATGTTGGTTTAGACCCCAAAATGCATAATATAAACAAGAGAATAAGCTTTGTCTATCAAACAACCACAAAACATCCTGAAAACCAACTCCAAACAAAATGTGGCACCATAAAGATCAAACATTGTCATGTGGACCACATAGCAACATATCGTGAACACTTAAGAACATTCCCACACACTTCTTTCACATTTTCATGACAAAAAAAGCCAACACAACCAAATAGCTACAAAATTCTTTATACTTTTCATGTCAAAACAAGTCGACACAACCAAACATATAGAGAATTCTTTATACTTTGAGAACTAAATAAAATAGTCACGATATAAAACATTATCAAATATTCTTATGGTACACTTCTCTTAAAATATGAACTGAGACACTGTACAAACAATATAAGCATGTCCACCAAGCCACAAGAGCAGAAACATCAATTGAAAGAAATGTGGGGCATTTTTTGGACCAATCTTGACAAGTAGTTCCAAACTACCAACAAACTGCATTTCCTAGAGAGAATTGGTGGCAACACCAAACATCTAAAAATATGGGAGTGCAACATCAACAACACATACATGTTAAATCCAAAACCACAAGACTATAGCCTCAAGTGTGGAGAAATGCAAAGCATTTTCCTAGATAGACTTTAAAGCACTTTCTTGCATTTTCATACTATATCAATCTGTAAAGACCAGAACATCCCTGTAACACCATTTTTTCACTTAGGAGCAACAAGAGAGATAAGACAACAACTTGTGTCATGCACAAGACATCAACACCATATCCACTTCATCAGTATGCTTCTAATCTTTATCTTAATACTTCTAATCCTTGTCTTAATACTTCTAATCCTCACCTTAATGTTTCTAATCCTCATCTTAATATGATAAGATCGATGCTAACAACAAACAAGACATGGCATCAATCATGAACTTCACAACCATCATTTTTATTCAGTATATCATCATAATCATAAGTATCATCATAAGCATCAATGACACCACAACATACTAACTATAGACATCAACGCCAATGAGGTTTGATATCCAACCATGTACTTCATCAACTTAGCAACATCTCTACACACTACTGCAGTTGTGACACCAATGACAACACATTGAGGGTTGACATCAATGACAACAATCTCCAACAAAAAAAAAATAGTTCCCTTGGTTGTTAGCCTTGCTTTGTGGTTGAATCTGGTTTAATAACTAGCATTTGTTTTGTTGAGGAACTAGATCTCATTATTGATTCCTTATAACCCTTACTTGAGGAAATCTCTCTATCACTCTTTTTAAAACCACTCTTGTTTAGTTTTGAACTAGTCTAATTTTGCTTGAACAATAGAGATTATTATTATATGACAAAACCATATTCTTTCATAATAAGGCAACCGTTGTGTTAAAAATTTCATTCATTTTCCTAGCGAAGTCACCAAAAATTACATTGGTTAACAGATTTTTCTTAATTGAAATAATAAGAAAATAACTCTTAATTCTTGAAAACTGAAGATAAATTATAAACTAACAACTAGGTAAACTATTAATTAATTTTTTATTTATTTAAATATTTAAAATTTTGACCAGAAAGTAGTAAAGGCATCTAACACTTGCACATCACCATGTAACAAATGCAAAAAGAGTTTAAGATAGAATTACAATTTCAAGGTATCAAATTTTACACTCACAAATCGTTAAACTTTTAGATATTAACCACCATAAATAACAACACAGATTGAAATAACAATGCATGAATGAAAAACTTTAAATAAACATTTACTAAAACTCCAAGATGGTGAAGGTTACATGGATATCAATATTCTCAAAGAACATGGCATTCAAATTGTTAAGCTCGCAGACTTGAAACAAAAGTATAAGAAAACATTTAATATCTATGCACACAAACAAGACAAATCTTAGAAGCACAAAACATTTATTGAGCTTCAACTTGATCAATTATCACTCTTGCATTACAATGAAACAAGGATGAAAATTTTGAACCCTTCAATAGTCCAATAACTACATATTTATAATGTTTTAAGTGGTACTACCCAGATTTCTTTGAAATTGATTCTTTAAAAATAATCATTTTAAAATAAAGTTTAAATACAATAGGACTTTATAAAACATTAAACTTTAAAACATCAATACAGAGGCTATTAAGGCTAAGGTGGTGTTTGTATAGAGTTCATCTTGGCCTTGTCCATTTGGTCTTGTTGTTGCTTTTGTAATCTTTTAGAGCCTACACCACTGCTGGAATGCATTGCTGATTTGGAATAAGGATGTTTTGCATTTTGAATCTCTATGAAGACTTTTTAGCCTTAAAAACTTGAATTCTGGTAGACAAGTTTACAAGATGGCATTTGTACCAAGACGACGTTAAGTCAATCCTCACCAACTTATTCAAATTTTCCTCATTAGAAGATTTTGGTTTTGAGCGAGTATCAATTGTGCTTTGAAACTTACCTTAAATTATCTCATTTGTGGTGGCATCCTTTGTAGCATCTTTCTTCTTGATTTGGCATCTGATGTCTTTGAATTCTTAGGCTATGTCTAACAACATTCAGTTACAATTTGTGAGTAGCTTGCTTGGCTCTTTGATGTTCTATTGAGGAAAGAATATTTCGATTTAACACTTTATTTTTGTATTATAAATTGGGTGTCATTAACATCAATGATAATATTCTCAGCTATAGCTTTGAACATGTCAACAATCTCTTTAAGTTTTTGTCATGTCTATATCCATGCAACTTCATCTTGCTTTGTGTTTACAATTTCACTATTAACACCATTGTGTGCTACAATTAGATCATCATAAACTTTCCTCATCTTTTCAATAAATGGGCATCCTTTGGCTTTCACCTTTTTGATCCATCTTTGGGTAGTTCTACCAAAGAAGTTGTCATTTTGTACCTTACCATTTATTTTCCTGCATCAAAGCTAGGGTTGAACACTAGTACATTTGGAGTGATTTTCCAACGAGCATTCTTGACAAGCTATGGGATTTCTCTTGCTTTGTCGGATTAATTTTATTTTTTTTAAGTATACCTCGTGTTCGTCAAAATTCAGACTTGTTGAAATTTCACGTCGACATCCCGACGAACACAGATTTTACCTATTGATCGGCATATGTTGGTCATCGGGATAACATTAGTCGATGACCTCTCTTCCTCTTGATCAGTGTGAGTTGTCCCGCTAGTCTCATCGAGCATCGGGATAGCTTAAAATGTGTTCAGGCAATGGGCATAATTTCCCCGATGTCTTTTCCCAAGGTGTAGCTCCTCCCGATACGTTAGGTCTCATCAGTGGATAAGTGCACCAAGATGGTGAACAAAAAGGGGGGTATAAGTAGCCACTTTTTTTTTGAAAACAGGTAAACCTGAGTTTCAAAGAGATATTTGTAGGTCATGCACTAAAAACTAGGAGTTGAGAAAAGAATAATAATTGTAGTGCTCTGAATCTAGTTTCTAAACTACTAAAGTTTTTTAAAATTGTATAAGATTAAGAGGGTCAAACCTTTCACGCACGAAAAATTGTTCCTAATTTTTTCAGAAAAAATATAACATAGTTGTTTTCGTGCGCTACACAAAATATATAGTTATATTTACTATTTTACAAAACCCTTTGGTAGGATGATAGGTAAGACTGAGATCTAGAAGTTTTGTAATTTTTCGTTGAGTAATTTTTTTTTATGATTTTTTGAAGTGACCACATCCTGAAAATTTGGTACTTGTTCGTGCACTGGGCATAACTTGCATCAAAATAATCAAAAATGAAAACTTCTTTTTTTAAAGTGTATAGAATCTCGTGTAGAACAATAATATGTAATTTATTTTGAATTTGGTCAAGTATATCAAAAGTTATTAAAAAAATGGTAGACATATGTCTGTGAGGAGTGTCAAGGCACTAGTAAAGAAAATTAAAGTTTACTATGCTAATGTTGTCCAAAAATAGAAAAAATCATATGGTCAAAAAACTGAGAAGACGTGTAAGATTATGGTGGTAATTTTAGAGATACCCACTTGATCGTTTGTAAATTCGATGATGACAAAGTTGAGAAATCATGTTGGAAGATGCAAAAACGTGTCAAGAGACAAAAATGGGGGGGAAATGGGCTTGCAAGCCTTAGGGTCATTTTCCAACCCTCTTACCAAGCCAAAACCCACACGGGTTTTGAAAAACAAAAAGTACTATTCACAGTTCTTCATAACCCGTTGTAAAGCTTTGATGCTAATAGTAAACAAGATGAGAGGGGGGGGTGAATCGTACAAACTTAATCTTCAATATATTCAACAGATTCAACCTCGGTAGCTTATACTTCAGAATACATAACCAAAACTGTAAAACATTCAAACTCATGAACAGATAACATCACAACACATATAACACCAGATTTAACGTGGAAACCCAAATAGGGAAAAACCACTGTGGGATTTCGGACCCACTAAGAAATATACCCTTCTAGAGTATGCTCGGTTAAAAGCAAATCATTTTAAATATTACAAATACATTACTAGATGTGACCCGATTAAGGGATTTCCCTCAGACTTGTTAGAGTCTTGTACTTTTTTAGAAGTGACCTTGTCAAAGGATTTCAAACACTCATTTATAATGTTACCTTGCTGGAGTGTTTACAAATAAGACTGTTAGGTCCACTCGGTTAAGAGATTTCCTGTCACTTACAAAATAAACAACAATAATAAAATATATCTGCAACTTCACATCTGAAATGCTAAAGTAGATTCTTATTTGCTCAAAACAATCTTGTCATAAGACATCTAATCCCTTGATGGGCTTGCTGGGCTTCTCAATATGTTCTTCAATCAGATCTTCAAGCTTCTGAGCTCGGTAAACATTCCTATAGCATCATTGTGCATACATTTGCCCGCATGTAGTGTTTATCAACAATTCCTTATTTATAAACAATTTCTGACCACTTAATCTCCTTGATCACATTTCCCATGATCAATCTTAGCCATCAGATCATCAAACTTGACTAGGTTCAATGTATCCTTCGATCTGAAAATGTTTTACCTCACCTTGGAACTTGCATTCCTTCCTAGGAACTTGTGCTAGGTTATTGCGGTTCAATCTATGCTATAGATCTTCCTCCTGTATTTTCATTGCCGTAGATTCTTAACAAACTTCTTGCATGACAAACCAATCATTTATTCATCTCCAGCTCATCAGCATCCTTCATTAAATAATGTTTTTATCCATCCAATGTGATCTATTATAACTCGGTTGTTACTCGGTTAATACTGAACTTTGCTCGATAGACATTTTGCCTTCGTTAACCGATATCGATAACCTTAGGGTTTACGGACTAGGTACCTTAGGGTTTACCGACTAGGTTCCTTACTCGGTGACATAATACAATATTAAACTTATAATCAACAACATGTGTAGGATATCAAAACAATCAAAACAACATGATCTCATCATTGTCTAACTCGGTAATAGTTGCCCATTGAATAACTTATATCTCCCCTTTATTATCACATTCTTTCTGTGTCACTTACCGACCTCCTAAAACTCATCAACACATACTTCTCAAGATATGGCAACATTATACTGAATCAGAAAATCAATTTATTGACATCAATGACAAAATAATATTATTAAGACATAATCATCCTTATTTAGTTATATCAACAATCTCCAGCAACCTTCTCAATATCCTTGTTGAAATTCCAACAATATCCTTTCTATTGTAATGCCAACACCCGCATGGGTTTTGAAAAACAAAATGTACTATTCGTAGTTCTTCATAACCCTCACGGGTTTTGAAAAACCAAAAGTACTATTCAGAGTTCTACATAACCCGTGCGGGTTATGTAGAACTAAAACCATTATTTTGTGTTTCACAAAACCCGTACGGGTTATGAAGACATAATAATGTATGCTTGTAAACTTAGCATTTACTACAAATATGTATAGACATACATATATAATATGTGTTTATGTTTGTATATATGCATATCTATAGTTATATATACATATATTAATATATATGTGTGTGTGTGTGTGTGTGTTTGTATACATGCATGTATCCCTTCTTTCCCTCTCTCTCTCGTCTTACTTCCCCAACATCATATTTGTCTATTCTGAGCCCTAATTATCCTCCTTGAGTTCTATCTCATCTCTCTCCCCCTCATACTTCTCTCTCTACTGAGTCTCTCACCCTTTTCTCCTTCTCGTTCTCTCTCTACCTCATCTCTCTCTCTCTCTCTCTCTCTCTCTCTCTCTCTCTCTCACACACACACACACACACACACACACCACATTATCATATCCTATTCTCACCCTCTCCCCCTTCTCTCTTTTTCTCTCCCCCTCCCCCTCTCCTGACCCTACTCTCTCTCTCTCTCTCTCTCTCTCTCTCTCTCACATTATCCTATCCTATTCTCACCCTCTCCCCCTCCCTCTCCTTCTCCTCCCTCTCCCTCCCCCTTTCGTTATCTTATCCTATTCTCTCTCTCCTGACCCTACTCTCTCTCTCTCTCTCTCTCTCTCTCTCTCTCTCTCTCTCTCTCTCTCTCTCTCTCTCTCTCTCTCTCTCTCTCTCTCTCTCTCCTACTCTCCCCATCTTTTCCCTCCCTCTCCCTCTCTCCCAATCTCCTCTCTCTTTCCCCACCTCTCTCCCTCCCCCTCTCCTTATCCTACTCTCTCTCTCTCTCTCTCTCCTCTCTCTCTCTCTCTCTCTCTCTCTCTCTCTCTCTCTCTCTCTCTCTCCTTTTCCCAATTACCCTTTCTCTCCCTCTCCCCCCTCTCCTTTTCCCAATTTCCCTCTCTCTCCTTCTCCCTCTCTCCTTTTTCCAATCTCCCTCTCTCTCCCTCTCCCCCTCTCCTTTTCCTAATCTCCCTCTCTCCCTCTCCCTCCATCCCTCTCTCCTATCCTACTCTCTCTCTCTCCCTCCCTCTCCCCCTTTGCTTTCTAAATCTCTCTCTCTCTCTCTCTCTCTCTCTCTCTCTCTCTCTCTCTCTCTCTCTCTCTCTCTCTCTCTCTCTCTCTCTCTCTCTCTCTCTCTCTCTCTCTCTCTCTCTCTCTCTCTCTCTCTCTCTCTCTCTCTCTCTCTCTCTCTCTCTCTCTCTCTCTCTATTTGGTTCCTAGCTCTATATAACTCGTACGGGTTATGCAGAACTAAACCAAAAACTTCTAGTTTTGCACAACCCACGGGTTTCTAAAAAGTATAATGTTCCTCAAAACCCGTACGGGTTTTGAGGAACTTTTGATTTTTTATTATTAAATATAATGTTCCTCAAAACTAGTACGAGTTTTGAGGAAATTTTGATTTTTTATTATAAAATATAATGTTCCTCAAAACCAGTACGGGTTTTGAGGAACTTTTGATTTTTTATTATAAATTATAATGTTCCTCAAAACCTGTACGAGTTTTGAGGAACTTTTGATTTTTTATTATAAAATATAATATTCCTCAAAACCCGTACGGGTTTTGAGGAAACTTTTTGTTTTTTTAATTGTTTTTGGCTAGGCTTGGTGTTACTGAGCCTAGCACATTTTTGAATTTCCAGAACATGCATGGGTTATGAATTTTTTATTTTTTTTGCATGTGGCCACTTTTCTGTTCACCATCTTGGTGCACTTACCCTAACATAAGCTTTGACCCTTTATCGTCGTAACCTTTGCCGATGCGTTTTACTTTTGCCAACGTCCAGCGAGATAAGTCGTACTGATAGCAGCGTCAACTATCGACAATACAAGATTTCTCCATTGTCACTAGTGTGCGTTTGTCGATGGACTTCATCGATGTATTTAATCTCAATCACATGCTTCTACTTGTGTGTTACCATCGGGTTGACTTTTGCCAATAGCGCAGATTTCATATTTAACATCAGAATTCTGACGAACACGTGGTATTTAAAAAAAAAAAAGTAATCACGCGCCATCATTATACGCGGGCTCAGGGTGCAAAAATTGGGAGGAAGTGGGCACAATTGTTGCAGATAGATGCTTGACAACAACTATACAAGAGGTTGGTCCTTTCGTTCTTGTCATCAAGATTTTTTTGCAAGTTCCTTTGCTTTCCTTGCATTCTCTTGTTCACTTTGTTTAATGGTATCGGCTTTGGAAAAATATGGATCCTCAACCTCCTTAACCTCTCCATTTTGCGACTGCCAGTTATAAAGACAAGTCACTGGACATACCAATCTCCCTAGTTATGATTCAATATCTTTCTATCATCAAAATATTAGGTCTTAAAAATCTTTAATATCATCTAAGATTGATCCATCACAAGGAAATCCATACATCCGATAAATTGGCTTTACTATCCATTCCTCAAATTTGATATAATTTGATCTTGTGTAATGAGGATCCCAAACATAAGTCCATAATTGAACAGGTTGCTCCTCCCCTTGGCTATTTTTGATGTTAAGCCTCAATTCCTCGAGCCACATACCCCTATAACGTCCATAGAATAAAATTAAATGCATCAATAATTAGTAAAACTTAAAATTAGGGCAATTATTAGGGCACAATTGCTGTAGATAGATGCTCGGCAACAACTGTACAAAAGGTTGGTCCTTTCGTTCTTGTCATCAAGATTTTTTTTCAAGTTCCTTTGCTTTCCTTGCATTCTCTTGTTCACTTTGTTTAATGGTATCCGCTTTGGCAAAATATGGATCCTCAACCTCCTTAACCTCTCCATTATGCGACAGCTAGTTATAAAGACAAGTCACTTCATAGCTTCTAGAGGGGTGAACAATTCTCTACGACTATAAACCCTTACAACCTTCAAAATAGCCCTTTGTATGAAAGAAGCTTTTATACAATTATTTAAGACTCTACGGGCAGTTGCTTGTACAATTTTCCCCACTGAAAGGGTCTCTTCATTTTCTCTAGTTAGCAGATAAAATTCCTCATCCTGGGATGGCTCTTTATATGGTGTTCGCCAATCCTTAAATCCATGTACCAATTCAATCTTTATGTTAGCAAGAGTTTCTCATTTTTTATTGGATGTCCGTTGTTCCACACTTCTAGCATATTCATCAATATCTTGAGCCTTTAACACATAGGGATATTTATTGACATGTTCAACTGCCATTTCTTGTGTTTCCTCATACATATCACCTATATGTTGTCCTGCATCTTCACAATATACATCCTCAACCATTTTTTTGGCTATTTCATAGACTCCAGACGAATTCTAGTATCATCCAATGGATCCATAACATGGTTCCCAAAAGTTGCTTTCCCATTCCCTATAACCCTCAAAAAACCATAAGCATTTATAAAGACAAGTTACTTCATAGTTTCTAGAGGGGTCAACAATTCTCTGCGACTGTAAACCCTTCCAACCCTCAAAATAGCCCTTTGTATGGAAGCAACTTTTATACGATTATTTAGGACTCTATGGGTAGTTGCTTGTACAATTTTCCCCACTGAAAGGGTCTCTTCATTTTCTCCAGTTAGCAGATGAAATTCCTCATCCTAGGATGTCTCTTTATATGGTGTTTGCTAATTCCCATTTCCATGTACCAATTCAATCATTATGCCAGCAAGAGTTTCCCACTTTTTATTGGATGTCTGTTGTTCCACACTTCTAGCATATTCATCAGTATCAAGGGCCTTTAACACATGTGGATATTTCTTGACATGTTCAACTGCCATTTCTTGTGTTTCCTCATCCATATCATCTATACGTTGTCCTGCATCTTCACAGTATACATCCTTAGCCATTTTTTTTGGATAGTTCATATGACTTTGGATGAATTCTAGTATCATCCAATGGATCCATAACATGGTTCCTAAAAGTCACTTGCCCTGTTCGTCTAACCCTTAAAAAACTAGCAGCATTTATAAAGACAAGTCGCTTCATAGCTTCTAGAGGGGTCAACAATTCTCCGCGAATGTAAACCCTTCCAGCCCTCAAAATAGCCCTTTGTATGGAAGCAACTTTTCTAGGTCCAAGGCCAGCTACAAATTGTAGAGGAGAAAACATCCATTCATGTGATGCTGCTAGGTTTATGTCAGCACCAACTTGGTTGGTTATTGTAACCATTACTTGTTCGACAACTTCATACTTGTCATCTGGACTAAGCAAATGTTCCAGTGAATGAAGCTTCAATGATAATATATCTTTGCCAAGACCACATAATGTTGCAACCATGGCCAATGGATTCAGACGATACCGACCAAGAGCCACAACATGCCTCACAATACCATAAATTTTTCCCTACACATTGAATTCATCATCATAAAACACAAGGTGAAACGAGTCCTAATGGATATGAATAATTTATCTCATTTTGAGTTGGATGCTTGAAATATGAATAATTTATCTCATTTTATTTGTTAGTTGCTTATTTTGTTATGGGTTAATAGAAATCTGGGTATTGTATAGAACTTTAAAAGAAAGTAGAATCTAATTAAACACTATATTTCATCAATAATTTTGACTAGTTTTCTTCATAATGTGTATCTTGTATCCTGTAGCAGTTTTGGAAGAATTATCATAACTTTCATTTGAACCGTTGGATCTTTCTATAAATTGGAGGATAAGTCTGTAACAATGATATCAAGAGACTGACTAGAGAGATTGGCTTCATTGCAAGGTAAGGGAAGTATTTTTCATGTTTTTCTTCCTTAAAGTATGGTTGGTGTCTATTAAGTTGTTGTCTTGTAAGGGTGTTTTGAAGATTGAGAAGAGACTTTTGATGGGTATTAATCCCATTGTTGTCAAGTATACCTGATTGGAATTGAATGTTTCCAAGGTTTATGTGCATTAGAGGGAAAATGATTCCTAATATTGTCACTTCAATTAAATAATTACTGAAAACTTTGAATTGCTTGCTTGAAAATGAATGCTTTAAATAATAGGTTATTTTATTATGTATGATTTTGTAATGTCCCCTAATAAAATGCCTTAAAATATCCCAGTTATGGATCTCAGTTCTTAATTTTATTTTTTAAATCTTTTGTATTTTAATTTTATTATTATTATATATTATTGAATCCTATTTCAAATTGGGGACATTACATATTTATTAATTAAGATTACTTTGAAAAACACCTAATTAAATTATCTTCAAGCAATAGTAGACCAGTGCATTCACCCCTGACATAATGTTGCAGTTAGTCTTACTAAATTTAACTTTGCTCTGAAAGACCAATAAGACAGAATGAAGCTTGACATCCAATCTTTCAAGTTGATAATCAAACTGAAACTTAACTCAAGCTATAATAACATAGGATAGCACATTGAAACAATCTAAATGAATAGATTTATCACGGGGAACTAATCAAACAATCAAAAAGATAAATACCATCAGAGATGAAAAACACTTGATCTTTGTATTGAAATAAACATAAGGTAATCAACTGATTACATATAGCACAATGTCTTTTCACCAGTTTGGCATTTCCAGAAAATGAACCCCGAGAGTATTGTATATAATTGCATCTCCGAATCTATCTCTCATTTCATCAAAATATCCTCTATATATAGAGATGAGGATTCAATTTCAAAATGAAAGGGCATACTCCTTCATTCATAATTACACTAACTAATATCTTAACAAAAAGAAACCAACTAACTGACCCCAACACAACTACCAACATAACAAACATATTACATAAGACTTTAAAAGACAACAATTTGAAACATTCAGAACAAGAGCTAATTGCCAAGCACTTTGCCATAGTTCTTAATATGCTCCAAATTCTTTTTTGACGTATAGGTATCTGCATCATAAATCACGTCCCTGACCATGATCTCCAATGTGACAAACCGCTCCATCTGTGCAGTGGTTTCCATTAACTCTATTCCATCTGTCTGGACAGCATCAAGGGCAACACTGAGGAGACTCTAGCATTCAACAATCCATTTATCCTCATCCTTAATTTCACCTTTCTGGTCAACTAACATAGGAATACCATGTTGGATTACATCTTTACACTCATCATATTCTTTTTTTAATTCTGCATCGAATTTATCATGCTTTGCAAGTAGCCTTTCAATTTTCTAAATCTCTTTGGCACCTTCTCCCTCCAAATTCTTCTCATGCAGCTTGACTCCCAATCTGTTTTGATCCTATTATGTGATACTACATTGTCCACATTTTTCTAAAACATAACCCAAAAGTCTTCCAGGTGACCCTGCAACTTTTCAAATATTTTATTCAATAAGAAAGAAGCAGTATCAATTCTTACACTTTGCATATGTTTGAGAATTCTTTGATTTTCTTGTTGCAATTCCTCACATTTCTTCTTCCATTTTTAATTTTTCAGGAGAAAGCAACATGGGTTCAAATTTTCCACTTCTTTTGATGGCCTCCTCATACATAGCTTTGTACTAATTCAATTCTCTTACCACTCTGACCGTCTATGCCCTGTTGAATTTGGAAATATCTACTCCTATATCTGTTGAGACAATAGCATCAATTTCTCCCACCTTTAATTTCATCATGTGTCCAAAAGCCCTATCCACATCAATGATTGTTGGTCTCTTGTTTGGTGGATATAGTACCCATAGAATTAGTTCTTCCTTGGCTAGATCAAACCTTGACACAATAAAAATGTCATTAACTCCCTGAATATCCAATTTGAATTCCTTATTATCAGAGTGCAATAAACTATCAAAAATAAAAGAGGCACTCAGGTCCCATCCTAGAAAAATAATTTCTCAGGCTTCTACCAGTAATTGTCTTCCTCTCTGTGGAGTCATTGTCACCAATTCTGCTTCTATATCCTCTTTTAGTTTATTCAATAGTTAAGCCTCATTTTTAGGTGTCACATTTGGGATAGACTCCCTTAGCCTTTTGCATTTGAAATTATAAAGAAAAGACTTAAATTCTTTGGATTTAACAAATACATCATCTGCCACAAAATTAGCATGTCCATCCAATCTTTCATCTTTATAAATTTTCATTTTAGTTACAATTTGATCATCTTCATTGAACTCTTCTTCCACATCTTTTTCCTGTGACCTAGAAATGGCTCCAGTGTCTTCTGGTTCATTTTCTGACATTTCTTCTTCTGACTCCATCTTCATTAATCTCTGTCTTTTCTCCTCCAATTGTTTGTTTAGGTTATCAAACACTTCTTGAGCCTCTGCATCTTCCATGTTCCTAAATATATCTTTCGCTTCTATACTCACATGTAAATAATCACCTAGATTTTGCCTTTTCTTGTAGTAGTGGATATATCCTTCCAGATCATAATTCTTTCTTGCAAAATGTTTGAATAAATTAAATTCTTTCATTAATTTCTTGTCAATTACATCATAGTCTTTTGTTGAAACAATTGTGAAATATCCAAAGTTGAGAGTACCTGGCAAGAAAGCCTACTTACACACATCCCAAAAGTTTTTAGCATTTGAGACACTCAATTGTCTGACAATATCCAAGTATGCTATTCGGTCGGGAACACATTTTGGAAAGATATAGGGAGTTCCTTCAAACCCATATATCCTGAAACATGTGAATCCCTTATGGACATACCAATCTCCCCAGTTGTGATTCACTATCTTTATGTCATCAACATATTTAGGTCTTAAAAATATTTTAATATCATCTAAGATTGAGCCATCACAAGGAAATCCATACATCCAATAAATTGGATTTACTATACATTCCTCAAATTTGATATAATTTGATGTTGTGTAATGAGAATCCCAAATAAAAGTCCATAATTGAACATGTTGCTCCTCCCCTTGCTTGTTTTTGATGTTAAGCCTCAATTCCTCGGGCCAGGTACCCCTAAAATGTCCATAGAATAATATTAAATGCATCAATAATGAGTAAATTAAAATTAGGGCAATTATTATCCCTGAGGTTCAAAAATCCCTCATGCAATCTCTCCACCAAATATGACGCATAATCAAATGGCCTAGGTTCATACATTTGAATGTCTGAAGCTAAAACTAATGGCCCAATACTCATGAGGTCTAAAACCTCAATGCCTCCTAACTTCCCACAAGACATATAGGTGTACTGAAGGCAATGTCTGAACAAATCAATGTTAAATGGTGGCCCGTCTTGTTTTGTAAGTTCTCCCGCTTCTTATTTATAGACAACTAGTTTCCACCCAAGGTATGTAGTGTTCATTCTTTGATATTCCTCTTCCAGTTCCCCAAAAGACAAAGGTTTATCAAAACCAGAATCTAGGTTGTGTTTACTGAAAACCTTATGAAGGCTTCTCCATTTGGAGTCTGAATGTATCTACTCACAGAATTATAATTTCTCAATAGAATCTCTAAAACTTTCAAATTTACAAAAACATTAGGGACAATTAGATTACCCAGATTTGTAACCCAGGAGTTGCAGAGCGACACCTCCCTATTTCTCCTCAAGTAATGGAATAAAAACAATTCATAGCCCCTTACCCTAGTCCAAACATTCCCGACATCCTTGTATTTATCTTCCAATTGATCTCGGCTAGGTAGATGTTGTTTCGATCTTCTAGAATTAGGGTCAGGTGCTTGCATTTGATCAATCATATCCTGGTTCAATTTTCTAACTGGGGCATCTTCTCCTGTTTTGGATTTCTTGGCTCCTGACTTTGAACTCTTGGCTAATCTCTTTTTCCCTGTAGAACTAGATGCCTCCATTTCTGCAACTACAATTTCTTACTCTACCCTTTAGAAATTAGAAGTCTCTATTCTGCCAATTTCCTTCATTGTGTGAGATTTATGTCAGGCAATTTAAATTATATAACAAATGCATTCAATGCCAAACTCACAATGATTAGCATCCCATAAATTGGCTGATTGTGAACCCGATCCAAGCATTTAATAAGAGTCCTTTGCTTCAGTTTTGAAATTTAATTTGACAATGGCTCATAGGCACAAGTCTCCCTGATGTAAATTTATTTTGGCGCCATCGACATAACTCTCTCCCTTTTTTCGATACATTGAGATTACCTGTTGATCGGCATATGGTGATTCAATGATTTTCATAGCCTCCTGATTTCTTCTTACTCATAAAGATAACATAAGTCGATGACCTCTCTTCCTGTTGATCGGGGCGAGTTATCACGCTAGTCTCATCGGACATCGGGATAGCTTAAAATGTGTTCAGGTGATGGGCATAATTTCCCTGATGTATTTTCCCTTGGCGTAGCTTCTCCTGATACGTTATGTCTCCTCAACATAAGCTTTGCCAACATTCTCATCAGGAATAGTCTTACCGATACCTTCATCGGCTATCGGCAAGACAAGATTTCTCCATTGCCACTTGTGTTTGTTTTGTCGATGGACTTCATCGGTGTATTCTATCCCAATCACATGCTTCTACTTGTCTTAAGTGTTACCATCAAGTTGACTTTTGTTGATAGTGCAGATTTCAATTTTTTTGTAACTTTTATTTTTCCTTATGAATACAAATGTTTATAATCTGCTTAATGGGTTCAATATAAACTGAACAAAACCTCTAACACAAAAATGGACTCCACTATTCCTAGTTATTCTTTAAGATGCTTTGAAAAATACAATTTGGAAAAATTTGTCAAAGTGAAAGTTCATCCATATCTATCATCTGATAACAACACATGTTTTTGTTTCAAATGAATCTTGAAAACCATTTGATAAGTAGTCACAATCACATTTGTATTTTTTATCACTCCAAGAAATGTCTGATAAGCTTTCTATCCTCTAATCTGCACCTTGAGAGGATCTCTATCTGCCTTGTCTCATCTTAGTGTCACCTTCAAGTTGCCCAGTTGATGGTTGGTTTATAGGAGCCAAATCACAGATGGATGGGAGTTGGTCACCTTCAAGCTCCTTTAAATGTAGCTACTCTTGACTTACTGCTTGGCCTAGTTTGCAAACTCTAGAGAATCCTAGTGATGCAGAGAGGCTATAGGATCCCTCAAATCTTTGTAAACCTTCCTGACCTTATCACTAATTTGATCGTATCAGAGTGCTTTGACATTGTTGTAATATAGTTGTTGCTCTTGTGATCTGTCAATGATTGTTGTTCATGATGTTATTGTGTTGAATATTCAATAGTTTTGCTTCATTTTGCAATTTTTCTATGTTTAAGTATTTCAATTTGGTATATTATACTAAAACATCATTTCATAAATAACATTTAAAGTTCTTTATAACTAGTTCTAAGAAGACTTTCGTACTTGCGACATCGTTTTGCTTAGTTTGTGAAGGTTATAGACCGAAGTTTCCATAGCCCGATTTTTTTTGCCTATGAAGAAAGATCATGTCAGATAATATCGGCAAAGAACAAAATAGGGAGACAATTGCTAGATTGTGGTCTATATTGAAAAGAAAAGGTGATGGAAAATGTTATTGTCCCTGCAAAAAATGTAAGGGATTAAAGACTAGAAGACCTCTAATCACAACAGTTGAGAAACATGGTAGGCAACATGGTCACATCGAAGGGGGGCATGATTATCGTCCATTTGTAAGTTGTTCATTATATCGTTTTAACAATTTTTTTTTTGATAGGTAATGGGCCAAAGCCGATGAGGTGTACATACCTTACCCCCTTTGGGATTTGAACTTGTGACCTCTATTTTAAGAACACAAGTTCTCTACCACTAGGCCAACTTAGGTTGTACATCGTTTTAACGATTTATATACATAAGAAATCACTTGATGATGACATCATGATCATATTTTATTTATGTCAATCATTTTTATATAGGTGGAGCACCCTAGGGCACATGATATGGACTGCCACAACCCGGAGAATGTGGTTTTCCAAGTGGAGGAACATGGAGGTGTGAATATCAAAGTTGAAGATAATGATCCTATGGAAGAAGATGATCAAGTGCCAAAAAATATAATTGAAGATTATGGTACAAATACATTGATCCACGACACATTTAGTGCTAGTGCAACTAATCATGATGATCAAGATGACTTTGATGTTTTTCATGATGTACCTCTACTTGAGAAGGCATATGAGCCCCTTTACAAAGGCTCCCAAACAACTCTTCTCTTTGTTGTATTGTTGTTGGTGAACTTGAAGGTTATGAACAATTTATCCAACATAACAATCTCACGTATGTTAAGGTATGTCATATATGTCATCTTTTTTCATCTTTTTTTGTTGTTATTTTATTATAGTATATAAAGGGTGAAATATGCACCATTAAGATTCTTTATATTAACAAATTATATTTTTGGTTGTAGATTGATAGGTGAGTTTTTCTTAAAACCATCAAATATTCTACCTCGCTCATACCGAGAATTATTTGCCATTATGAAAGATATTAGAATGGAGTATCAAGCAATAGATGCATGTCCCAATGATCATATTATATATCATAAACAACATGAATTTGCAACAGAATGCCCTGAATGTCATATGAGTAGATATCAAAAAGATCAACTAACAAAAAAGGTGTCTCGCAAGGTTGTTCGTTATATTCCCATTATTCCACATTTGCAACGATTATTTAGGTGCGAAAGTTTGGCGCAATTTATGGATTACCGTGCATGCAATAGAAGTCGAGATGGCATTATTTGAATGTTTGTGGATGGTTCTGCGTTTATGAACATAGACGAAAAGTGGCCACACTTTAAAGAACAACCTCGTAATCTCAGGCTTTCATTGGCAGCGGATGGTGTCAATCCATTTGGAGAGCTGAGATCTACTTACTCAGTGTGACCTGTTTTTGTTATCAACAATAACATTCCTCCATGGATGTCAATAAAGAGGGAGCACATAATATTGGCAATGATTGTTCCATATGTTTTTCATTTAATAGTCATCCACATTAAATTATAAATATTGCAGCAAAATGGTCATAATAATTATGTAATGTTTTTGTTCATTCAACTAGGTAAGTACCAAGTTAAAGATATGAATGTATATATTGAGCCTCTTATCGATGAGTTTCTGGAGTTATGGAATGGTGTCACTATGTATGACGTCTCTAGACCAATAGGACAAAGATAATTTCAATTCCATGCAATGCTTGTATTGACAATTCATGATGCCCTAGGGCTAACACATTTTTCTGGTATGTATAGTGATCAACTTGCACATAATTATAAATATAAAAATTATCATATTTAATCCAATTATACATGATCTTGTAGGTCTTCAAACAAAGGGAAAATTTGCATGTCTAGTTTGTTGTCCAAAGATGAAATCTCGTTATTCAAAAATTCTAGGAAAGCAGGTGTTTGATGAATATAGGCACTTCCTCCACAAAAATCATAAGTATTAAAATACTGAAAAACATCTTTTCAATGGGAAATAAGAGACTATATCAAAGCCACAAAGAATGACACCTCGCCTATGGAAGTTGGAATATAATAGAATTATTCGTCAAGGTAATATCATTCCATTTAATGGTTTATGTTTGGAATTTATATTTTTATATTGTGTTTTGTTTAATCATGATGTAATTAATGATGATCATCGTTGTTAACTTTTTTAACATATTATATGCATCTTGAAGGTCATCAAGGCATTAATGACCACCTTCCAAAGGGACTTAAGTGTTATCCCAGACAATTTAGTAGGTTGCCATACTACGAGCAGCTACAAATTGTGCATTTGTTTGATACTATGCATATTGGAAAGAATATAACATAGACATTGTGGAAAATATTGGATGGAAGGCATGACAAAGAAAAAATTGTCAAAATTGGTAGTGACATTCAGGAATCCAATCAGGCAATGAAAAATGTCATTCAATCAAATAGCAATGGAGACCAAATTAATATAAGTGCCCTTCCTTGGTTATTAATGAAGCAACAAAGCAATGTTATAAAAGAAGTCATACAAAAAAAATTGATTTCCCACAAGATTTGTTGCAAACATAAATAATCTCCTAACAAAGAAAAGTGAATTTGGGCTAGGGATGAAAATGCATGATTGGCATACCTTCATTAAGGTAATTCATGTTCTTGTGTATTTACTATATATTTGTATACTGCATGTACTTTTCATTGTATTATGTTAGGAAACAATGAAAAACATCATTTTATAATTGTAGCAGTATGTTCTACCTCTATCTCTCCCAGACCACTTCGACAATAATGTCAAACAAGTTATATATGATCTTGGAAAATGCATGAAGTAAGTAGTGATATTTGTTCAATTTGTAGTGATATTACTTGTTATGTAATATATTATATATTATTTTGTAAAGTCTCATTAATATATTTGCATCTTGAATCTCTTGTAGGTGGTTGTCATCTAAAAAAATCCATAAAGAAGATATAAAATATTGGAAGAGAAAAATTATTCATCTAATGTGTGAAATGTAAAAGTGTCTACCTTTGACTTTTTTCAATGCACAATAATACTACCTCATACACCAAGTTGAGGAGATTGAATTGTGTGGACCTATACACACAAAGTCAATGTGGATGGTTGAGAGGCACTTGAATTTTTTTAAGTCTTTGGTTCGACAAAGAGCACATCCTGAGGGTTCTATGGTGGAGGGATATATGGTATACCAGAATATTATGTACATTACTGAATACCTTCCTAAGTTCATAGCAAAGATCCATGTAGATCGTATTTGGGATCCCAACTCCATTAACAAATTTGAAGGGGAGAACCTGATGGGGAAAGGTACAATGAGAAAAGTGAGAGGTAAGTATTCGATATTGCAGTTATTTTTATATATATTGCAGTTAATTTATTCGTAATCTTCAATATACTTCAGTTGTAAATTTTTAGTTATTTTTTGTACAGTTGGTCAAGAGTGGGATGCACTACATTTGTATGTTGCAAACAATCTTGATTGGATGACAGTATGGATTCAACGATGTCAACAATATGGTTGTGCATTAACATGGGAAGGTGTGGCTTCATTGGTTAAAGAAGCTCACCGTAATGGAGATTCTAGTGTTACACAAAGAGAAATTGATTTAGCATATGGTTTAAGAGATAAACATGTACGTATAAATATATTAATCACCCATATTATTTAATTTTTCTTCCAATTGTAATAATGTACATATTATATATGTTTGACATTTTGCAGGTGAAACACCACAAGGCTATGTGGTGCAATGGTCATAAATTTTGCATCAAAAAGTTGGATGACATGAAGAAAACTTGTGATTCTGGAATAAGTGCAGTATTTCAGGTGACTAATGTTTCGTCTAGAAGTGACATACATCCTTGAGTCTCAGAAAATCGATACTATGGGATTTTGGATGATATACTTGAGTGTGACTTTAGGTCCTTCAAATTAGTTATTTTCGTCGTACAATGGTACAGGCTACGATTGAATGAAAATGATCCTAACAGAACTGTTATTGAACATGATAATGGATTTACAATGGTTAATACAAGGTCATTTGAGCGAGATGGAAATGATCCCTATGTTCTTCCAAGACAATGTGAGCAGGTATTTTACTCAGAGGTTCCTCATAAACTAGGTTGGTCATTTGTTGTTAGACATGATCCAAGAGGAATGTCGATAAAGTATAATGTGATGGAACAAGAAGATACCGAAGAAGTAGAAGATGATGTAGATGATGATCACGATCGACAATTAGTTGATGATGTTCCTGACGGAAATGTTCATGAAGAAGAACAAGATGAAGAAGAAGAATAAGAAGATGATGATGATGATGATGATGATGATGATGAAGATTAATGACATGAATGAAATGCATTGGTATGCGATTATAATATTATCTATTTGATATTGATTTCTTGATAGAAATTTATTTCACTTATATATATTGTCACATAATTAACTCATTGTGTTTTAAATTCTAATGTCATTACATAATTTATTCATGATGTCCTAATACTAGAACGATGCCACCCATAGGAGATGGAGACATATAGAGTGTCAGCTAGCCCTCATTTTATTTTAGAGCATGTAGACCGTGGTGAGAAAGTTGAGCATGATCCAAGTAGACAACAACAGGAACGTGATGGGGCCCCACAAGGTAAAGATGACCATTGTTATTCCTTTAAACAAATTTAATTGCAATTGGTGTATTGATTAATGTAACCTTTCATGTTTCAACTCCAGAGGATTTAGAGGGTGTTCAGGTTGTTGAGGATGAGGATAGACAAAATGATCAAGAAGATGATGTGGCCCCATCAGGTAAAGAGCACCCCTGTAATTTTCTTTTAATTAATGAAATACGTGTAACAATAATTAAAAAAAACTCATGAATTTAACCCATTTATTTGTTATTGCAGCGGATCCCCCTTGGCATACATGTCCTCATCGTGAGTACAAGACTAGGAATACATTAACTAGATCACGAGCACAGGGCAAAAGAACTAAAGAGGAGATAAATGATGACAACAATGGTGGTCCAATTAGTCTTTACCTCCAAGCTTCAAAGAGAAAGAAAAAGAATGATTGTAATCTTATTATATGTTAACAACTAGATTTTATGTGTTAATGAATGTTAATAAATGAAATGTGTTAATGAATGTTACTTGTTAATGTATGTTAATGAATGGTATGTATTAATGAATGTTGATGAATGTTACGTGTTAATGACTATTAATGAATGTTATGTGGCAATGAATGAATGTTATGTTTCATTAATGGATGAAATAATGTTAGATGTTAATGAGGAATTTAGAGTGATATTAGGGAGGGGGAGGGTCAAATGAGCTTCCACCTTCATGAGGTTGGCCCTGTTAAGTAGAGAATATTAAACTATTCTTGAAACAAAGAGAAGCTCAATAAAGTAACACACTTTTCAATATTTCATTATGCTCCATTGTTAATCTTATTTATGCTAAGCATCTTGTTTGCAGGTTACATATTCAATGTTGCAGGTTGTGAACATGCTTCTACGAGACAGTTTCCCATTACAAGTGAATGCATGCCTCATTGGTTTTGTGAGTTTATTTTGTTCTAGAGTAGACATACTTTCTCTGTTCATTGCTTAACATTTGTTCATTTTGTTTTAGAATAGACACACTGCCTCATTTTGTTCATTCATTGTTCATTTTGAGTTTATTCTAGGTTGAATTTAAAGAAAGAGCATGCATAAAAGGAGGTGGAACTGCTGGAAAGTGACTATTAAACTAAGTTACCGATTCTTCACTAAAAACCCTGGATCCTGATTCTGATTCTGCCTGGGTCTTAGTCTAAGCCTGATTCCCCTTGAATTCCTCAAAAGTCCTTCTTAGGTGGTTGCATCCTCAGTGATTATTCATCATCTGTTGTGCCTAATTTTGGGGCAAATTAATAAAGTAGTGTTGGCTGCAAACTTTCTGCATCTATGCAATTCACTGTATGAATATTTACTCTGATTTCATTTCAGTCTGTCATAAACTAAATAAATTCAAGATTAAATTTTCTCTTAGTTGATTTTATATCATTGGAGTAGATTTTATGTCATAATATATATGTGTGTGTACAGACATACTCGTACCCATACCCAAGGAGTATTTTTTTGTCGATTATGTGAATCTATACCCGATTTTGTATCCGTATGCGTACCCGAATCAGTAACTTAGTTGTTAAATTATCTAAAAGCCATCTTGTCTCATATATGACCTATGAGGAGCATCTAACTGATGTAGAACCAATGAAATTATCCTCAAAACTCCACCTTTTCAGGCCTCAAACTGATGATGAACTTAGAAATCCACATTTTCTCTAAAAACTAATGCCTGAACTGATGAATGATACTAAGAACTTGCATTCTAACTTGAAGTTCACTTAATTGAAACTCCCACCCTTTATTCATTTCCATGTGCATGTTTATGGTAGTCCAATCTACTAAAAAATACTATCATGACTTCACTTTCATTTCTCATAGAAGGTGATCATATCTCCATGTTGCATTGTCTAATCTCAAACTTACTGTCATGTGCCTCTGTATTTAGAAGTTTATTTCTATCACAATCCTTATTCTTCACTCCTCATTACTGGTCTGCAACACTGTATCACCATTGTACTGAGTCTATGTGCATGCCTTATGACTATTACATCTTTGAATGCCTTCGAGTTCTTTTTTTTCTTTGATAGACTTGATCTTCTTATCTCTCTATGATTGTACTTTGTCTTTGATTTTCTTTGTGACAGGGCTTTTATGGACTACAATTGGCATTGATGGAATCTCCTTGTATTTCCCTTAAGTTTGGGGCCTTGAAATAGAGTGTATGCCTTATGATGGCACTGCCTACTTTGTGTTCTACAATATTCTCATGTCTCCAACTCAAATGATTATCTTTTATGACTAGATATATCTTTGTAAGTGCTTTCTTTGTTAATCATTATCTCCTTGAGTTGTGTATGCCTAAGACTAAAATATTGTTCTTGATAGTCTTGTTGCTCACTATTTTGTAGAGTTTTCCTTAGGCATGTGCACTATCACATGTTGCCCTTTAAACAAGGTCTAGGAATATGCCTAACCCTACACTGTTATCCGTGACTGCATACTGAGTTCTTGGTCTCTATCTTTATAATATCCTCCTTTGATAGTATTTTTAAACAACAATATGACTATCTGTATGACTATTTATGAATGCTTTATGTACTGGCTGCAAGACATTTTTAGTATTTACTATTATGATTCCTTGTGATAAGTCTTTTCATGCATTCTTGTAGCTATTTCATCTTTATCTTCCTGATAATGAAGTACCTACTGCACTTAATCCTTTGTAAGCTCACTGATAGTAATGTTGTTGATATTAATCCTTTGTAATTGGCAAAGTCAACCCGATGATAACACCGACAAGTAGAAGCATGTGATCGAGATAGCATACACCGTTTAAGTCCATCGGCATAACACACACTAGCGGCAATGGAGGAATATTGTCTTGTCGATAGTCGATGAGGCTATCAGTACGACTTATCCCGATAAACACTGGCAACAAGTAAAATGCATCGACAAAGGTTATGGCGATAAAGGGTCATCGGTGTAGACAAAAGCAATTGGGATTTTTAAAAAAAAAATTTAATCTTGGGGAAGGTCAGAATTTTGACAAACACTACAAGACAACCGACGATGGACATCGCAAGATGCAGCCTCGTTCGTCGTCTTAATCATCGAAATTCTAGCATATCCTTGAAGATGGTTCATCAGAAGAACACACACTAGCAGAAATGGAGAAATCATGTCTTGTCGATAGCCGATGAGGCTATCGGTAAGACATCCCAATGGAAACTGACAAAAGTAAAATGCATTGATAAAGGTTACAACATTATAGGGTCATCGGCAAAGGTTATGGCGATAAAGGATGCAATAAAGTCAGAATTTTGACGTGTCCTCGTCAAACAAGCATGCCGCCTTGCGGCAATGGAGAAATCTTGTCTTGCCGATAGCCGATAATGCTATAGGTAATGATGAATACTAAGAGGGGGGGTGAATTAGTATGCCAAAAATCTTTGCACTTAAACACTTTACAAGACTGACAGTAAACCGATAAAACAGTTTAGTAGACAAACTGGTTAGCACACATCCAAACCAAATAGCAAATAATGCATTCACCCACAGAAGCAAAAACACCATAACACATGAGATTTTTACGTGGAAACCCAAATGGAAAAAACCACAGTGAGATGGAACTCACAAGTAACTATCTGCAGAATAGGAACCAAACCGATTAAGGTCAGTCCGGTTAAGGTCTTACAATGTTCTTTACCAGAATAGATCCTGTTAGGAATCTCAATCTCTGTTAGGAGATAAGTTCGATTAAAGACTACCTTGCTAGAGGATTTTAGATCCACAGATGTGAACCACCTTGTTAGAGGATTTACAAAAGGCTTTTGGGCCTACTCGGTTAAGGGCTACAAACTTGTCAAAGATGTGAGTAATAAACAAGTGTTTGATCTAGCTAATAGCATAGACTGCTTGGTTAGATACTTGGTAGCTCGTTCCTAATGCACTCCAACATTACTTCAATCTTCTACACATTCATATTCTCTCCAACTCCTCAATCACCTTAAACCCTAGCAACAACATAAACTTTCACTATTTTCACATCAACAACATAAAACCCTAGACATGATGTCCTTATAAAGGAATCTAATTTCATGTCGGTCCAATAGGATTACATAACAATTTCCTAGGTTCAATGAACCTGGACATACTTGGTAACACGACACAAAAAGGCACCGTTTAGGAGTCGTCACTGTCAAACAATTGGTGGATGGTAACTGTAGACGTATAAAAATGACCATATTCCTAAATGAATATTTTATGTTCATTTCTCTATTTAATTAAATCCAATTTAATTAAATCACCCACATTCCTCTATTTAAATTGAGTAAATTACTCAATTTATTTAAATTAAATTCACTAGGCCTCTTTTGACATTTAATGAATAAATCATTTTATTCAATTAAATCCCTTCTATCCACTTTTAATTAAATTTAAATTTAATTAAATAGTTTACCCTAAATTGAATAAATCTATTTTATTTGATTTCCCCAAATTGCAACCAAATTTAATTAAATTCATTTTATTCAATTACATCCTATTATCCCTTCATCCACTTGCAAAATCCTACATCTCCCACTTGCTTCCTAAACCCTATTCCTAACCCCTTCTAGACTCTTCTAATCACTTCTAAATTAACCTAACCCATTTCCTAAACTTTGTCACATCCCTAAACAAAGGAAGTCACTTCTCAAACCCTCAAAGTTTTTGAAAACCCTTAAAGGCTTCAACCACTTAACTTTGAAAGTCTCACAAACCATTAATGGTTAACTCAACCCTCTAGCATGATTAAAGAATTTCCCTAAACTCAACCTCCATGTAACCCAAGGGTCTCATCAAGCATTTATTGCTTTGACCATGGTTATCCTTAATCTTTTGCACAAGAGTTTATCCTTTGGGTAAAGCCTTTATCCAATGGGTAATCCTAACTTAACCATAACCCTTACCCCCTAAGATAACCATGAGGTCTTCTCAAGCATTTAATGCTTCCTACCTCTCTTCTCAACCAAGTCTTATGTTGACATTTGTCACCATTTCATTGGTGACAATTGCAAACATGGATTCCCAACTTTCAAACTCAACCCTTGATTAAATCTTTCAATCCTGGCCATCCATTGCCCTATTCTTGCTATAAATAGAGCTCTCCATCCTCCATTTTCATATCCAAGTCTTTAGCATCACACTTATACTAAAATCCATTCAAGTTTTCATATCTCATTTTATGTTCATCATTTAGCCTCTCTTTTAAATAGGAATAATCTAAATATGCATGTTTAGAGTTTGTTCCTCATCATTTAGCTTAATCATAGACTAATATAGCATGCTAGGATAGTTTTGTTTACTAATCTTGTCATCTTATAACTAGTTTATTTCATTTATAGGATCATGCATAGCTTAGGATGTATTTCATCTTAAAATCAACAAAAGCATCCCTCGTTCTTGCATTTGTCATCCCTAAACCATTTTGCTCAGTGATCTGAGAGCAAAAACATTGGTTTGAGGGACCTTGTGAGATAGAAAACCATGGAACCAACCTTAGGAAGCTGAGCCATACTTCATGACTCCATAGCTTGCACCAAGAAGTCCTGTGGGTGTGTGAGCAAGGCTCCCTAGAGCACCATTTTTCACATTTTGAGTTCTATCGACCCGTTTTTCCCGCATACATTTTTGGCGCTCACCGTGAGGCATCACCCCATATATCAAATTGGTTTTTAAATTTAACCACTTTTGCAGGTCCGCGGGAAACAAGAATCAGCGCGTGGGAAACATTCCCTAGTGCATCTGGTTAACAGTCTAGCGCATCTTGCCTACTGTTCAGCGCATTGGGTCCATCATATAGCGCGTGAAGTATTTTCCTTAGCGCATTATATTTCTAACATTTTCCTATAGGTCTCGACGCGGGAGAAAAATAGTGCGGCGCTTCCGGAAACAAGTCTAGCGCTTTTGGAAAACAGCTTAGCGCATCGAGTCTATTTGATAGCGCATTTCACCCATTCTGTAGTGTGTACAGTTTGTCCTGTAGTGCATCACAGACAGAGGAAAAAATTTACTTTGTAACAGAAATCAAATTTAGACTTGTAGAAGTCCACAAAGCCAATGTTTGTCTAACTACTTTACTTATCGTTTTTGCAGGATTACTAACAGTTTCTTGCAGGTGTGGGAGATCATTTTATTTTTTTTAATTAAGATTTGAAATAGTTTGAATTTTTTTTTACTAACTTAGCTAAGTTAGTTAAAAGTTTTAATTCTTTTAATTTCTTGTTTAAAAGATAAAATTGAACTCACTTTGTTTTGGAGCTTTAAAAGGAACAACAAAAACCACCATTTTTGCTTTTCTAGGAGAACAAACTTGCAAATCAAAAGGCTTAAAAAGAATTTCACCATCCTTTGGTGCATGAAAGGATCCATCTTTAATTTTGGCAAAGTAAGGAATCACACAAAGTCTAAAGGTCATTTGCAAATTTAAAGAGGGAAAATCTTCCCCTTTCGAAGCGATTTACTTTGTTGACGAGACATCGAATTTACTTTGTTGACGAGACATCGAATTTACTTTGTTGACCACTTATTTTCAATAAATCAAGGAAATCATTGCCTTGAAAAGATAAAAAGAAAACCATGTTTTCGTGGAGCAACATCTCCATATAGATTAGCAAATCATTGCTTTCAAAAAATTAAAAAGAACAACTTGTTTGCCTTGTCTCGAAAGTGGAAGGAATATGCTCTCCCCTTAACTGGGTGATCAAAAATCCAGACCACTCTTAAAGCTTTCTTTACTTCAAGCAATAAATCCTTTAGCAGGTCTGCCTTCCCGAGGAGTTGGAATCAACTCTTAAAGCCATTTATGGCCGGTGTGAAGGGAACAACCTAAGTGGAAAACGGCTTTGACGCCAAGTGTTCCAACCCACTATAATCAAAAGTGGAAAGTGACGAAAGTCTTTTTCAACGGTTGCGCGTAGCAATTAGCCTTCCCCCAGTATCCTTGAGATATGAAAAGTCTTTGTTCTAAAGGTTGGGAAGCCTCCTAAGGGAGTTTATCACTGATGGCTGAAAAGGAAGCTTGATTACGAACCATAGAAATAGAAACCTTGAGCCGAGTCAGTAACCAGACATTTGTAATATCATAGTGCAAGGGTGGGGAGAATCCACCCCAAGATCGCTCACCATATATCTCCCAAGATAACTACTCAATTGTGAAGCAATTCACTTTGAGTTAATTTCTGGCAAAAGGCAAAAAGCCAGGCACCCTCTAGGCGGTGACATGGTTGTTTGAGCTAATGGAGTATCGAGACTAGTGGGCTATGATGTTATTTATGACCTTTGAATAAAGAGTCTTCTTGAAGTGTATTATTCGTATCCAAACCTGTTAAAACATTGGGGATTTGAACACATCCTCGCAGAACATACACTTTTTGTTAGATTAAGAACATACTACTTCAGAAAATCATCCATCAAAACTAAAAAACTCATATCCAAAAATTGCCAAAAACCAACCAAAGGAAAATATCAAGAGAGTCTAGTGCGTGAGAGCAACTTCTTAGCGCGTATGGTACATTTGTTAGCGCATCAGGGCATCCAGTTAGCGCTTTCGATTAAAATAGTAGCATTCTACGTAAAATTTTAAAACAACATTAAATAGTCAGCGCATCCGAAAAACAACCTAGCGCATTGGAACATCAGCTTACTGCGTAGGGGTCAAACAATAGCGCATAAAGTTTAAAAGTTAGCGCATAGCAGACCCATATTAGCACATAACCTTTTCAAGCCAGACAGAAAACAAATTTTAGCAGTCCAAACATTTAGCGCATGGCTGGGGGCAGCTTAGCGCGTGTGGTCTTTTATTTAGCGCGTGAAGAAATTTTGGTAGCGCATCTTGTCTCTGTTTTAGCGCGTAACCAAACCCAGAAAAACAGGGGGCAAAATAGTGAAGAATTTTGAAAACTCAGAAGACATTTTTGGAAACCTCTTTTCATCAATATCGTTTTTCATCAAAACAGAGTAGCAAAAACAGAGCTTTACAAACTATTTCTTGAGCAAAATTTGTGTCAAACAAAAATTGTAAAAAATCCAAAACTGGTTGCATGATAAAACATATCTATCCTATCAAAATTAGGAAACATCATCACAAGTGACAAAAGGGTCCTTTATCATCTCACGGATTTTATCTCAAAAACACTTGTTTAAAACCTCAGGTTGTCAAATCAAGTTTCCATATCGGGAGACTTTATCCATATCATTTGACACGCTTTGTCGTGAAGGGACATCTAAACCTTCACTTTGATAAAGTAAAACTTGAGTTTTCAAAGCAAGATCAACTGAATCCAAAACCATTCAAAGGAAACCATTGATCACTTATGCATGACTAATCCCCATATTCTGAGAAGAAAGAATATTTATCGTAACACCACGTTGAAGAAACAACAACCAAGTTTTTCCAAATTTATCAAAAGAAACAAATTTTTATACATCAATCATCAACTCTTCAAATCTCATTGAACATTCCTTCATCACGTCAAACGTTATATCCAAAACAAATCTAACGAATTTGATAAAGAGCCTTTAAAGACTAGGGCATATTGTCAAAAATCCGCATTTAATCAAATCATAAACTGTGGAGGAAAGATCAATCCGGCATTCTTGCCCGACGAGTGCATCACTTACAACACACCCCGGCTTGAACCACCAACTCCCGAACAACATATCGAAGAGGATTTTGTCCCCTTCGTCACAGAAAGTTTCTAGTAAAATGCCTATTACTCGCTCTCAACAAAACAAACAAAGTGAGGCACAAGCAGAATCCAGTATGAATCGAAGGTTATCAAATCCTTTTGAAGGTCCACACCTAGAGGATACTGAAATTTCTAAAGAACTTCTTCAGGAATGCCAAGAAAGTGCTTCATTCCAAAAAATTGTAGAAAGGCTCATGGAAAATGACAAGGAAAAATACTTGCTCATGCTCACAAGCAAAGGAGTCAAACTCCCTGAAGAATTTGATGCAATTGTGTTTAGAACAAGACCTCAACATTACGAATATCAAGAACGACAACGAGAAGGGGAAGCACACGACCCTCAACAAGATATCCCCGAACAAAACATACCGGAACAACATACACCAAGACAAAACATCCCTAAGCAAAACATACCGTTCCATACACCGTTTCAACCCAGGATCAATGCAAGGGAAGAGCTCTTCCTTCAGCAAAACAATGCGCCTTTGGTTGCCCTTACTCAACAAATGCAAATGTAACAAAGACAAATGCAAGACATGCAACAAGGGACGACAGTGCGGTACTCATTAAACAAAATTTGTCCTTATCCCTTTGACAGAAGATTGCACATGATCCCTTTTCCTCCAAACTCAAATGTACCTAAATTTCACAAGTACGATGGAAAAAGTGATCCCCATAATCATGTCAGAGAATTCTATACCATGAGTCTTGAATTTGCTCATGATGACACCTATCTGATGAGGTCATTCCCAAGAAGCTTGGGAGGACAAACAACGGAATGGTTATCCAAAATTACACCTCTTATCAGATCATTTGATGAATTGGTCAACAAGTTCATAACACAATATTCCTATAACATTCAACATGATATAACCATGCTAGACGTCTGCAACACTAAACAGAAAAAAAATGAAACATTTATGATATTCCTTCAACGTTGGCGACGTATGGTTTCACGATATCCTAGAGACATTCCTGAAAAAGAGAAAATGGAAATTTTCATCGACAACATGAATGGTGAGATGAGTTATAGGCTCAAACTCCAATGCATACCGTCTTTCGCTAAATTGATTGAAAATGGCATTCAAGTAGAAGAGGCATGTGTCAAAAAGGGAACGCTCAAATTCTTCAAAGAAGGAACAAATTCATCAAACTACAATAACCAAAACAACAACAACTTAGACAAATCTAGATTCTGGACTCGAAACAAAAACGAAGGCAGCAATGAATTGCATGATCCAAAATCTAAGCAACCAGTGCTCGCATTATCCAGAAATCCTCAAGCTACGAAAATTCCTAAAGGTGCTAACCCAAATGCTAACACATACACACCAAATACCAATCAAGGTCAACCCAACGCAAACAACACCAATGATACTCAAAACAAAACCATGAATAAAGGACCTAATAACAATTCGCGTGACGGCACCAACAATTTCCAAAAACGTGTCTTCACACCACTGGGACAATCACTAGAGTTAGCATTCAGAGAACTCCTGGCAAACAAAATTATCTCTTTGCCTGCAATCAGCAACTATGAACCCCAAATCAAACCACCTTGGTGGAATGACTCACACTTTTGTGATTTTCATCGCAACAAAGGTCATCGGACGAACGATTGCATGAGATTGAAAAACATTGTTCAGGACATGATTGATCGAGGTGATTTAACGGTGGATGGTCTCAAAACAAATGGTGACCACGGAGCCTTTAAAAATCCTCTTCCAAACTACAACAAAGATGGAGCTTCAACCTCAAACGATACACATGGATCTCGTATCAACCACATCTACAATAACACCATCAATCACATATCAGCTGAAGACCATCATGTGAATGTCATTACAATCCGAGACCAGCATGATCATGAATCTATCAATGTAACAACCAGAGCTCAGAAATATGTCTTGAAGGGACATACATCGCCTACAACCACTACACCAAAAATCCAATATGACTTAGTCAGCCAACTATGCAAAACTCCTGCTCAAATATCTATACTAGAATTGCTGAAACTGTCGCCAAAACACAAAGACATATTGGAGCAAGCACTATTGGAAACCAATGTACCTCAAGATCTAGATGCAGACAAATTTCAAGCCATGGTCGCTCATATGATAGGGCCTCATAATCTCACCTTCTCAGAGCATGATAATACTTCCTTAAGTCATCCGCATAACACTCCCCTCCATATTGAAGTCATCGTTTATAAACACCGAGTAAAAAGAGTATTGATAGATGGAGGAGCTGGAATTAATATATGTACCTTAAAACTTATTCGTGCATTAGGCTTCTCAAAGGAGTCTATTGATCCACGTAAAAAGATTACCATAAAGGAATATGATGATGAGGAAAGGTCATCTAAAGGAACCGTGATGTTACCCATACAAGTTGGACCAGTGCAAAAGGATACTATGTGTCAGGTCTTAGACATAGACCTCACCTACAATATTTTATTAGGTCGACCCTGGATACATGAAATGCAAGCAGTGCCTTCTACGTATCACCAGTGTGTCAAATTTCCCTATAACGGACAAGAGGTCTCTATATCTACTGATCACAATCCATTTCAACATTGTAATGCAATGGGAGCATCCCAGGACAGTTTGGTTCCCCATAATAGGGAAAAACAAAAATCCTCAACAACAGATCTATAGAAGGCAAAGCCCGAATCATTACCTGGAGATTTCAAGTAGAAAATACAAATCAGAGAACGAGGTATGGGCGAATACTCTTTGGAACCCATGTGTTTGGCCAACTTACCAACATCACCCAGATCTCATGGATTACCCACAACATCAACGCATCAGGTAACTTAGCCCATCACCAAATTTGATGGTAACTTCATCCAACTAGGCACTCTAGCACATGAATCAGAAGAGAAGGACATTCTTCGTTGGTTATACAAAGATGAGGAAGAAGATAATAGAGCAGCTGCTCTGGACATAGTTCTACCAACACACCTATATGGAAAGGGCTACTTAATCATGCAACAAATGGGATATGATGGTAAAGGACCTATTGGAAAACGCAAAGAAGGAGTCACTGAACCCATAGACCTTCCTTCACAGCTCAGTAGAGACAAAACAGGATTGGGCTGTAAGCTCACTTTCCTATTAAGAAAGATACCACGCATAACTCCAAAATCTCAATGGAAAGCAAAGAAGAAGTACAAAGAAGAATCCTTGCAAGAAGCACTGTTTGACTCAACAGAAACAATCCGCAAGGCACGTGAACATCAAGAACAGAAGCAACATCAGGGAAAGCTCCTCATTCATAAGAAGGGCATATATGTAGCAGTAGCTCATATTCAAACACCAATATCTCAAAAACAAACAGAATCATCTCCTAAAGGAGGCACAGTCTATGAACAAATACAAAAAGTAGAAGCAGGATCCGACACAGAATCAACAAAAACTATCAAACTGGTATCCATCATCAAATATCTATTTTCACCATATAACATACCTGTTTACATCACTAATAAAATCTCGGATGATAACTCAGAGACTGATTCCAATGAATATGAATGGGATAGCTGCTCAAACGCTACTAGAGATATCACTGACAATACTGGCTCCATATCCCTTTCTCAAGAAGAGAATAACGCAGAAGATAGACTACCTGAATTTGGACTGCAGAATATCTATGACACCAAGGAAAATGAACAGAAACATTATGAACAAGTCTAACGGAAGATGATACCATTGAAGACCTCGATGAAATCCCTGACTTCTTTGAAACCAAATCCAATCACGATGAAAACTCTGTCTTAACACTTACAGTAGTAGAACTTGATCCACCAAACGATTCCTTACCGCTTGTCTTTCCCGACCTCATTGACTGGGATGAACCCGAAATACAGGATATACCAATTTTCCCAGATGATGAATCTATTATCCACTACCTATGTATCGTTAACCTAGAAACAGGCTCTACCAGTGAACGAAGTAACGATGTCTGCAAACCAGAGAGTGCCAAGTCTCTCTGTCACAAAAATGAACCAAATAAAAGATTTGATGCTGAAAACCAGTCAATGGTAGCTCTAGATCACAAAAAAGTAAAAATAAAGGACGCATCTGAGGGTGAAAACCTTTTTAAGGCACCTAAAGATGGGAGACTTGACACTCTTTGGGAACATTTTCATGAGCGATCACCCATATTGATTTAACCCACTCAATCAATCAACATTGGTACCACAGAAGCAGCCAAAAACATACACCTGGCAGAATCTCTGACAGGGGAGGAAAGATCAGCATTTCTCATCTTTTTTAAAGAAAAGCAAATTAACTTTGCTTGGTCATATGCAGATATTCCCAGAATTGATCCACACTTGATCATGCATCACTTGTCCATCTCTCCAGGAGTTAAGCCAGTCAAACAAAAACTATGAAAGATAAATCCATAGGTGGCACTCATGGTCAAGGCTAAACTAAAGAAACTATTAGATGTCGGATTCATTCGACCCATCGACTATGCAGAATGGATTTCCAACATAGTACCAGTATCAAAACCAGACGGCTATATTAGGATCTACACTGATTTCAGAGATGTCAACAAAGCCTATCCAAAGGATGACTTTCCTCTGCCCAGTATCGACATAATTGTAGACCTCATAGTGGGCCATGCAATGCTCTCACTAATGGACGGTTTTTTAGGCTATAATCAAATAAAAATAGCCCCAAAGGATCAAGATAAAACAACGTTTACCTATCCTTGGGGAACGTACTATTGGAATGTTATGCCTTTTGGCTTAAAGAATGCACGGGCTACTTATCAACGAGCAATGACAACAATCTTCCATGACATGATGCATACCTTCATGGAAAACTATGTGGATGATTTACTAGCTAAATCCTTCACCAGAGCAAAACACCTCAGCATCCTGACAAAGATCTTTGATCGATTAGAGAAATTTCAAGTCAGGCTCAACCCTAAGAAGTGTGTCTTTGGGGTTACATCAAGCAAGTTACTGGGCTACATCATCTCAGCTAAAGGTATTGAAGTGGATCCAGTAAAGGTACAAGCCATTATGGAGATGCCACCACCAAAGAATATCAGTCAACTCATATCTCTACAAGGATGACTCCAATCAATCAGGCGATTCATTGCTCAACTAGCTGATAAAAGTTTACCATTCAATCATTTGCTCCATAAGAATGTACCTTTCAGATGGGAAGCCAAGTGTGCAAAATCTTTTTAGCAAATCAAACAGTATCTGATGAACCCACCGGTTCTAGTACCACCGGTAGCAGGAAAGCCCCTTATTCTATACATTTCAACAACAGATATATCAATGGGGGCACTGTTGGCACAAGAAGATCAACAAGGAAAGGAACAAGCCATATACTACATCAGCAGGACATTGAATGGCTATGAACTCAACTATACATTCATTGAGAAGGCTTGTCTAACGGTAGTCTTCGCATCTCAAAAGTTTCGACATTATATGCTAGCACACACAATTAAGCTAGTGGCAAAAATTGATCCTCTCAAATATCTACTCAGCAAGGCAACTCTTACCGGCCGGTTGGCTAAATGGGTCATGATTCTCAGTGAATTTGACATCCACTACAAAGAACGAAGAGCTATCAAAGGGCAAGCAATTGCAGATCAACTAGATGAAGCACCGCTACCAGGAAAACAAACTATGGAGATTGAATTTCCAGACAGGGACATTCTTGCTATTTCTACCATACAATGGACCCTATACTTTGACGGATCCTACACCCAACATGGTTTAGGTGTTGGCATTCTCTTCATCACTCCTGAAGGACACACTATACCAAGATCATATCGGCTTATGTTCCCATGCACAAATAATGTGGCTGACTATGAGGCATTGGTTATAGACATCAAAACGGTCGTAGAATGGAAAATCACAGAGTTAATGGTCTATGGAGATTTGCAACTAGTCATCAATCAAATCAACAACGACTATCAGACAAAGGATGACAAGCTACTACCCTAAAAGCGAATGGTGGATGACTTCAAACAATATTTTGTACACATCACCTTCAAGCAAATACCAAGGTTGAACAACAAAGCAGCTGATGCCATGGCTACTATCGCTTCATTACTACAAATTCTAGAGCAACAGAGTCATTACGAGTTTCTGGTAGAGCAACTGTTCTCCCCAGCCTATGACCACTCTGAATCCCATGTTATCTATGCCTTAACCGGTTCGGATTCTCCTTTGTATGGACCAATATATGATTATCTTAAGAACAACATCCTACCCATTGACCAATCCCATAACCAAAAACGTAATTTTATTCGACAAGCCACCCGGTATACCCTTACCGTTGATACTTTGTATCGTCGAGGTCTAGATGGTACTCTTCTTCATTGTCTTGATCGTAATGAATCTGACTCTACCTTACATGAGCTTCACGAAGGTATTTGTGGCACACATTCAAGTGGAACTACTCTTGCTAAAAAGCTTCTAAGGATGGGATACTACTGGCCTATAATGGAAAAAGATTCTTACCACTTTGCCAAGAAGTGTCATAAGTGTCAGATCCATTGCAATTTGATACATGCACCAACACAAGAACTGCAGCCATTTACAACATCCTGGCCCTTTTGTCAGTGGGGACTAGACTTGGTCAGCAAAATTCATCCTTCATCTTCAAATGGACACAAGTTCATTATAATTACAAAAAAATACTTTACCAAGCAGATAGAAGCAGTCCCCATGACCACAGTAACTGGAAAACAAATTGCGTCTTTTATCTTGAACTATCTAATCTGCAGATATGGTATTCCAAGTTCCAGCACCACCGATAATGGACGACCGTTCAAAAACCAACATGTCCGAGAACTATGTGAACAATTCAAAATACAACATCAGTTCTCTACACCATACTACCCCCAGGGGAATGGTCAAGCAGAAGAATCCAACAAAACAATACTGAAAATCCTCAAGAAAACAATAAATGATGCAGGCAAAAATTGGCATGTACAACTCAATCCAGCACTTTGGGCATACAAAACTAGCATCCATACACCTACAGGAGCAACACCTTTCTCATTAGTCTATGGAACAGAAGCTATTTTACCACTGGAGGTAGAAATTCCATCTCTCGGAGTCTCTCTAAAAGGCTTAATCTCAGATGAAGAGTATAGAGTCAACCAATTGCAAGAACTGGAACAATTAGATGAAAGACATCAGCATGCTTACACTCATCTCAAAGCATATCAGCAACGCATGTGCAGAAGCTACAATCACAAGGTCATCCCTCGCAACTTCAAAGTTGGTGACCTAGTCCTCAAGGAAAATCCAAGAAATCAGCAAGATCGAGAAAAGAAAGGGAAATTTGAACATAACTGGTTGGGTCCCTATGTCATCATATCAGTCTATGGATCAGGTTCTTATCAGCTTACAACTTCAAAAGGAATGTGCTCAACGAACCAACTAACAACATTCATCTGAAGAAATACTACACTTGAGTAGTCTAATGCACGAGAAAAGTCAAAAACAAAAAAAAAATCAAAAAATCAAGAAAAAGCAAATAAAAAGGTACAATAAAAGCAACTGGTGAAAACCTAGTAACAGGCGCCATTGTGAGAGGACAACTCCTTTATCTATATCTATATCCCTGCAGTAGAGCACTATCAGCCATCGCCCGACACTTAGCAAATATCCAGTCAGGACATACTTAGCGTAGTCACTATCCTGGTTTATCCATATATCCTCTCGCCACATCTCACCATGGCTTGGTAATCACTGTACATGTCCACATCAAGAGGCACACTTAGCTAGGGGCAATAATCCTCAAAACTTGCAACACGTTCAAGAAATCAAGACTATTTGCAAAACTCAGAAACACCACATCCAACAACCAAAAACTTACTCCATCACAGAACAAAACATTAAATCGCTAAAATGGGAATCACAAAAACACTACAATGGATGATTTTCTGAAGTACTAAATGTTGCATTATTGCATAAAGTCTTGACTATTTTTGCATTTGAACCTTTTAAATTATTGGATTCTCTACATTTTCTCAACAATTCTTCAAAGCTAGAGATCATGGGAAAACTCCAATATTTTCTTAGTCTTCTGTCTGGGAGGTGATCATTTGTAATGTGTAAATACTTGTCTCGTGACGTGATACAACGAATATCACTGAAGACATGATTCCACTTTACGCATACAAATGGTTTAATCTTGTCTGTTATACGCAAACCGCACTCAGGTCATCCTGGTTCCATTATACCTTGACGCTTGTGCTATCTTGCAAAAATCAAACATCATGTAAATTTTTCTCAGGTCATTATGGTTCAATTATACCATTATGCTTGTATAAATTTTCAACACATCCCCAAACAAATCAATGCTCAATGATGATACCTATATCGAAAGAAAAATAAATGGTTATATCAGGATGACAAATACAGAATGAGGATGCTTCAAAAACAAGTAAGTTGCATATCATTTTACAAGTAGTTGCATATCATTTTACAAGTAATTGCACATTATTTTGCATATCAAATCATACATCTCATTTTCAAGATACATCTCACATCATACATTTACATCATGCATCATATCATCTATCTAGAGCATTGCATTATCATAAAGTAAAGTAAAAACATATAGAATATGCATCCATAACACATCACATGACCAAAGAAAATGGTGTCATATATATATATCAAAAAATGATGAAAATATACAAAATCTGTCATGTCTGTGCCCCGTACAAAACAATGATCCAAAATACAATAGAGACATCGTCTCTCAAGTATGACTATCTCCTGAGGGGGATGGTCTCACCGTTGATGTCTTAGCTCCTGGATCTCCAGGAGGATCCTATCTCGAAGGCCCCGTCACGCCTTTTCTCTCTGACTGTGACCCAGTCTCTCGAGATCGACTCAATCTCGACTGCGTGAAGCTCTGCACTCTGCGCTCCCTAGGCACCGCATCCTCATAATGGCGTCGATAGTACTCCACCTCCCTCACTCTCAAGGATAGCTCTCTCATGATGTCCCTCATGGGACCACCTACTACCACTCTCTGCATACTACCTGTCAGCTCCTCTACTTGACCTCGCCGCTCTATCTCCGTATCGCACTCTAGGGTCATTTGAGTAATCTGACATTGTTGTGTCAATAGTTGTGTCTGTAGCTATTGTACTGTCAACTATAGGGTCCTGATCTGGGTGTCTTCCACATGTGTCAGGATCCGAACCCGTAGGGGCACCTATGAAGGGGTACCCCCTATCCCTCTGCCTGTCCTCGGTGCTGGTGGAGGTAACTCATCAGTCCTCCTCCTTTGTACTGGTTGTCTCCACTCATCAGTCCCTCCCACCGCTGCTATCACCTCTCCCACTCTCCCCTCATCCCCTGCTTCGATCGCCAACCCTCCTCTCCCTCTGTCCATCACAGTTCATCGAACTGCTCTCTCCACCCACACTCCCCCATCTCTACCTCTGTCTCCTCTCCTCCCCCGATATCCTCTCCCTCATCATCCTCCACCTCCATCATCTCCCTCATCACCATCTCCCCCTACCTCATCCTCATCATCATCAAAGGCAGGCCGCATCTCCTCAGGATCTGATATCTTGGCCACAATACGAGCTGCAAACAAACCAGCAAACTCATGTGTCATCCCTGCATCTAGTATCTCAGGACCATAGTTCCATATCTTCCCCGCTAAGCTGGAGAAATCCTCTACAGCTGCCCCACTATCAATAGTAGGGCCCCAATCCGGTATATCCTGCCTCTGGCGCACATACAAGCAAGTCCCCTGTGGTATCCCCTATTGCCGACCATACTGTCGCAAAACTCTGCCAACCTAGAATCTCACGATCACAAAGGGCATATGCCCTATCAAAAACTGACTCATGAAAACATAAGGCATCTCCAACCCATCCTCAGCCCAGACCTCGCAATCTGTATACGGTCGCCAGACGACCGTATCAATATCATCCAACACCCTCCTCCAATGTTCAAGTTTGCCTAGCTTACACTGGACAACTAGCCCTCTGTAACCATATGCATATGCCCGCCCAGCAGGCATGTCTCTATCCACCAGTGGCCTAGCTACTGGAATGTGCTTCCAGCACCATACCTATAGGAGTGTCACGTTAGCTGACAAACTGTTGTAACCCAGATATACCACCTCATGTAAATCCTTGTATAAATGAGCTAACATGGCCGATTCTCAAGTAAACATGCGGCCCTGTGTCACCATCTCTTCAAGCACCAATCCCCAACCTACAGAAAATCCCTTCGACCTACGATCGAGACATAGGAATCCACCTATGAAACCTGCTAGTACTGACGGAAGAGGCACATAGTCCAGATCCACAAACTCCTGCCAAGGGATCTCATACCCACACACTGTCTCATCATGAAATATGCGTTGCAGTGCCTCTGTCCCACCCTCCTCGGTCTACTCATACGACAATAATGCACTTGCTACGGGAATCTGCAATATCCTGTAACAATCCTCAGGAGTAACTGTCATCTCACCAGTGGCAAAGTGGAAGGTGTTCGTATCACTATGCCATCTCTCAGCGAACGCTGTAAGTAAACCCCGGTTCACAGTGAACCGAGGCATATCCAATAAAGACGACAAGCCACATCTCTCAATAACATCTAAGTCAACCGTGGTATCAATGTCCATGGTCTGGGGAAACGCTCACGCGACTGAACCACTCCCAATCGCTCCTGTCAAAAAGCAAAACAAGTCCAATATCAGTTTCCACATCAAAACAAAGATATCAAAATCAAAATCACATCAAAAACATGAAACAATTTGTAAATCTAATCAAGTTCCACATCATATCATTCCATATCAACTTGTAACACAACTCAAGTTTTCAAAAACCATATCAAAACTTATAAAACAACTCAAGTCTCCACATCACATAAACTTGTAACACAATTCAAGTTTCCCACCCATATCAGCTTGTAAAACAACTCAAGTTTCCAACCCATACCAACTTGTAACACAACTCAAGTTCCATGTTCATATCAGCTTGTAACACAAATCAGGCTCCACATATATTAACTTGAAGCAATGCAAATCGAATCAAGTTTTGATCACAAAAACACATTAATATCTGCTTCAATAGCTTGAAAAAATTGCAAATCAAACCAAGTTATATCAATTCTCATATTGGACGAACAATCAAAACCATGACAGCCGACACAGCAAATGGCAAAAACCCACCTCCCTAGGCAAAACTGACCTTATCCTATGTAATTTTCTACATTCAAAAATCATCCTATCTTGTAAAACCTACTGCATGCGCTAACTAAATTTGGCTATGCGCTAGACTAACTCTACGCGCTACCCTATTTTCTCCACGCGCTATCCTATCTACCCTATGCACTAGACTAACTCTACGCGCTACCCTTTTTTCTCCATGCGCCAACCAATCTACCCTAAGCGCTAAACCCGACCCATACGCTAACCTATCCCATGCTTGCGCTACCTATTTAACCCTATGCGCTAGGTCTAACTTACGCGCTACATCCCCCTGCCCATGCGACCCCCTGTGGACCCTATGCGCTAGGTTTACTAGATGAGCTACCCTTTTAACCCTAAGCGCTACCCTATAACCATCATGCGCTAACCTAAAAATTTCATGCGCTAACCTATAATATTTTCGGACGCTACCCTAAATTGCAACCTTATGCGCTACGGAATTTTTCGTATGCACTAAACTAAGACTCCTATGTGCTAAACGTGAAAACCGCATTTCAAAAATCAAAAACTGACCAAAAATGTTTAAATTAAAAATCAAAAAGGGGTCAAACGGGTTGACTTACCGGTGGTCCATATGCGGCAGGCCTTCGATACCTCCGAACGCACTCGAATCGATGCATAGAATAGGGAATAGGCATTTTGTCTTCTCTCCAAAGTCAACAAGCACAAATGAGACAAAACAATGCACTTTTTCCCTTTTATAGGGTAAAATAAATTTAGGGTTAGAGAAATGAGCATGAAATTTGCTCGCGGTCTCCCTCATACCCTCGCACACATCAATTATCGGGAGATGAATCAAATTAAACACTCCACCTAGCCAAAATTTTACACAGCAAACGCAATTATCAAATCAAATCAAATTTTCCAAAAATTTTGATTCATCTCTCGAGGGGGCATTATCACCATCATTCATCAAATCTGGGGTATCACACATCAAATCTGGGGCACGACATGAAAATCCATAAAGACAACATTGATCATAAAATCGTGACGACACATCATTTTCTTTGAATTAACATGTGCACACACGTCACTTCAAAGAGGGGCAAAATGTAGACATATAAAAATGACCATATTCCTAAATGAATATTTTATGTTCATTTTTCTATTTAATTAAATCACCCACATTCCTCTATTTAAATTAAATACACTAGGCCTCTTTTGACATTTAATGAATAAATCATTTTATTCAATTAAATCCCTTCTATCCACTTTTAATTAAATTTAAATTTAATTAAATAGTTTACCCTAAATTGAATAAATCTAATTTATTTGATTTCCCCAAATTGCAACCAAATTGAATTAAATTCATTTTATTCAATTAAATCCTATTATCCCTTCATCCACTTGCAAAATCCTATATCTCCCACTTGCTTCCTAAACCCTATTCCTAACCCCTTCTAGACTCTACTAATCACTTCTAAATTAACCTAACCCATTTCTTAAACTTTGTCACATCCCTAAACAAAGGGAAGTCACTTCTCAAACCCTCAAAGTCTTTGAAAACCCTTAAAGGCTTCAACCACTTAACTTTGAAAGTCTCACAAACCATTAATGGTTAACTCAACCCTCTAGCATGATTAAAGAGTTTCCCTAAACTCAACCTCCATGTAACCCAAGGGTCTCATCAAGCATTTATTGCTTTGACCATGGTTATCCTTAATCTTTTGCACAAGAGTTTATCCTTTGGGTAAAACCTTTATCCAATGGGTAATCCTAACTTAACCATAACCCTTACCCCCTAAGATAACCATGAGGTCTTCTCAAGCATTTAATGCTTCCTACCTCTCTTCTGAACCCAGTCTTATGTTGACTTTTGTCACCATTTCATTGGTGACAATTGCAAACATGGATTCCCAACTTTCAAACTCAACCCTTGATTAAATCCTGGCCATCCATTGCCCTATTCTTGCTATAAATAGAGCTCTCCATCCTCCATTTTCATATCCAAGTCTTTAGCATCACACTTATACTAAAATCCATTCAAGCTTTCATATATCATTTTATGTTCATCATTTAGCCTCTCTTTTAAATAGGAATTAATCTAAATATGCATGTTTAGAGTATGTTCCTCATCATTTAGCTTAATCATAGACTAATATAGCATGCTAGGATAGTTTTGTTTACTAATCTTGTCATCTTATAATTAGTTTATTGCATTTATAGGATCATGCATAGCTTAGGATGCATTTCATCTTAAAATCAACAAAAGCATCTCTCGTTCTTGCATTTGTCATCCCTATACCATTTTGCTTAGTGATCTGAGAGCAAAAACATTGGTTTGAAGGACCTTGTGAGATAGAGAACCATGGAACCAACCTTAGGAAGTTGAGCCATACTTCATGACTCCATAGCTTGCACCAAGAAGTCATGTGGGTGTGTGAGCAAGGCTCCCTAGAGCTCCATTTTTCACATTTTGAGTTATATCGACCCGTTTTTCCCGCATACAGTAACTCATCACAAAATGTTGGTTGGTAACTCATCACAGAGTATTACCAGTTCATACAAAGTGTCGGTTGCCCGTTTGACAAAAAATGAAGACTGGTAAAAATGTGTTATGCCGCTTTAGTCCCTCGTACCGCTTGGGATCTACGAACCGCTTGGGGTCAACATGTCGCTTCAGATCAGGAGACACATTCTGCAAAATACCAATAGTCTAAAGACTTTAATACAACATACCAGTTGGAACAAATACCGGTTGTGCTCTAACTCATACATATAAAGGGGATCTCAATGCAAGTGTGTGTCCATCAATGACAATCACAACATAAACATCAAAAATGACAACAATCTCCCCATTTGGCATTGATGGCAACACTTAGGAAAATAAAATTTTGGCATCTAAGTGTTTTACAACAAAATCATGCCATTAGCAAAATTGCTTACCCTAAGCATATACACTATCCCTTTGGCAATACAATGTATAACAATTTTACATAAAGAGCATAAATATTGAGATATTTAGAGCATATATCAAAAAATTTATAATCGGATACTTTTCTCAAATAGAATTTTTCTCCCCCTTTGCCAACAATGACAAAGTACAGCTGAACAATCCTGTTTTCGAAATAATAAAAGTTTATGACAATAAGGAATAATACTTGTCAAAAACAGATTTAAAATCCTGGAAGAATTGTTTCATCGATAAAGACCAAGACTCAAGTAGGGAGGTGGCTAATTCCTTTTATGTATGCATCTGGGAGACCTATTCTTCCATGTCATCAATTGTGCTCATCTCCTGTGTAACTGTTAAGGCATCTAGGTTTAGATAGTACTTCTAAAGAATTTGCAATTGTGGGAGTAGAACCAGTTGTAGCTCCTGCAAATCTCTAGACCGGGTGTTGATCTCTTGCTCCATTTTTTCTGACTAGATGTGAAACCGGTGAACGGTTTGCCCATAAGTTGTAAAGGAATCATAAGGTGGCTTGAATATGCTCATGTAGGACTGCAAGTCCATTTGAAGCTTTTGCTTCTGAGCTAGCACATCATCATAGAATAGATGGGGTTGGCAGATCTTGTTGAGTAGCAGATTCCCCTCATCCAGAGCGTCCCTTATATCCTTTTGTTATTTCTTTAGTTCAGATCAGAGCTCATTCAACTTCTTCACCAGAGCTATATGCTTTTTGATGCTCCTTTTTGACATTTGCCTCTTCTAGGCTCTGCACCTGATCATCCACTACTATGCATAGGAGCTTAAGTTTAGCTAGTGATGAATCGGTGTTGGCAAGATTTGTACCGGGTATCAAACTGGTAAGAGTGTCCACAGCCGCTTCAATTACATCCTGCTCCTTCTTCCTTCGAATAATTTCAAGGCACTCTTGAGCAAACTTGATGCTCTGCATTAGCTCCATTTCACTTGCAGACTGGAGATCGATAGGACTGGTGAGATCAGCCGGTTTGGCTTGACTCTCAGTTGCCTTCGGAGTTTCCATCTGGGTGCTCTTCTCCACTTCTCTTGCCTTGTCCTCTTCTGCTTTCTTCTTCTCCGCTTCTCTCCTCTTCTTCGTTTCCTTGTCCTCCTCAGCCTTTTTCTTTTCTACTTCCTTCTTCTTCTCCCATTCCTTATCTTTCTCTTCCTTCTTCTTCCTCTCTGTATCCTTCTTTTTCTCCTGTTCCTTATCTTCCTCTTCCTTCTTCTTCCTCTCTGCTTCCTTCTTCTTCTCCTGTTCCTTATCTTCCTCTTCCTTCTTCTTCTTTTCATCTTCTTGCTTATTTTTCTCTTCTTCATCCTTCTTCTTCTTCTCCTCTTCATCTTTCTTCTTCTTCTTCTCCTCTTCATCCCTTTTCTTCTTCTCTTCTTCTTCCTTTGTCCACTTCTCTTCTTCATCCTTTTTCCTCTACTCGGCCTCTTCCTTTGTCGCTTCCTATCTGTCCTCGGCTTGCTTATCAACCTATTTAGCCCATTGCTTCTATCCTATTGCCTCAGATGTTGTTTCTTGAGTAACATCCTCTACGTCCAGAGCATCGACATCAATGGGGTCGATCGGTTCAACAATCGGATTTCCTTCATCATCAAATACTTCTTCCGATTTGGATATAAGCTGTTCTTTTTTCAGCTTGTCGGTTGGCTACACGCGCTTTGTGAGACTATACAATAGTTGTCATATAGTAATGAGTGTCTTTTCGACATCATCAACTCTACCTTCTAACAGCCAGAGTCTTCTTCTTCTAGTGAAGAAGAGTCCTTTATTTTGGTCAATAACATCAAATAATTCAGAATTTGACTGGTCGGGAAAGTATTGTGCAAACACTTTCTCCCTAATTTCCTGTTCCTTTTCTATGGCAATGCGCCATCTATTATCTAATGACATATATAAAGAATCCGGTGTCTGAGATTTAATCTTTGAGGGCGATCAGTCATTAACACATAAATACTGAATTATTTCCTTTTCAACCACTTCCTTTTCATCATCATTAAAGTCATCAAAACACTCAATTAAGTCATGTATCACTTTTCCCCTAATATTCTTTATTGTTCTTTGATAATGTGTCAAAGGTTTATAGGAAGAGATCTCTATATTTACCGGTGTAGATGATGTCGGTTCATTCTTTGTCTTTCTCTTTTCTTGACGTGTTTTCTTTGGCTTTTCCTCAGACAAAGTTTCTTCTGAGTCTGGAGAGGTATTCCTTGTCTTCCTCTTTCTCTCGAACATTTTAGCCGGTGCCGCTTCTAGTTTCTTCTTGGCTGGTGATCGCTTGGTCACTTTTGGAGTTGCAGTAGTAACTGGTGCTGATGTTGCAGGCACTGCCTTTGCCTTCTTCACTGCAGGTTCTTTTCCTTTCTTTGCAGAGGGTTCCTCGACCGGTGTAACCCTTTCCAGATAGGTTTCGGTCCTCTTTGCCTTAGAATCAAGAGGTGAGGCAATGAGGGTAGAGGCATACCCTTCCAGCATATCGCACATCACCTCATAGCCCATTGGCTCCACTTCTTCCTGTGTAGGCTCAACAGCCTCCATTATGCATTGATCCACCTTGATGGTGAAACAGATATCATCCTCATATTTCTTGATGATGTCACCAGATATTCTCATTCTTTGGCTCATTTTTCATCTGAACTCATCAAAATACTTGTTCAGAACATCAGGGTAACCGATTCCAATTGCTTCAATGCTTTCCTTGATTCGCTTGGTCACCGCTTGGTCAGTAGACCACTGGACATCTCCTACTCCTAGAAAGTAGCCTTGGAAATAGAAGAACAACCCAACCAGTAGTTGCCCAAACTTGAACCTTAGTGCATTATCCTATTTGATTGACTTCATATTCAACAGGAGTTGTCTCAACATACCGGTGCATAGATCGAATGAAGCATCCTCCTTTATCATCTGGTAAGCGGCATTTACCATTGCAGCAGATACAGAGTTAATTCTACTAGTTGAGAATGTCCGGTATCTAATCACCATACATGCATACTTCACCAGATCATCCTTGATAGAATTTACTGTCATGCCTCGTGAGTCGCTCACTGAACCGATGAGCTTGGACATTTTAGTTTTGCTTACCGTCCTCAGGGCTGGCACTTCCCCTGTGTTGTAGAATCTGGTGACTGCATGAATTGCCTATGGCGTGATGACATGTGTTCTCTCCAGGTACATCTTATCACCATGGACTCTGCTCAAAATGATCCTTATATGATCCTCTATGAAATCCTCTAGGAAGTAAACAACATTTTGGAGCTTCTTCTTCTCCAAAATATTATACTCTGGTTTGATCTTCTTATCCTTTCCACAAAATAAACCTAACTGGGAGTGGATGGCTAGAGACCCTAGGTCTTCAATCTTGCAATCTATGTAGTCAGAAATTCCCTCTTCTACTATCACACCAACAGGGACTTGTGATAGGGCATTATACTTAGACTTTCATTGAATAAAACTTGCAGACTCGACAGATGCACTAGAACTGGTATGAGATGCGGAAGACGTGATAGAAATTTCAAGAACTCGAGAAATACCTTTTGAAACACGTGAATTTAGGGCTTGCCAATTCTCTTTCACTTCACACTCCGTCGGTTGCTGAATCATCGCTTTGTGTTCTCCACTTGACCGTTTGCAGTTTGAATTTGAATATCCTTCACGGTTTCTCAATTTCTCAAAATCTCAGCTCAAATCGCTTTTTCGTCGCTCTTCTCTTTGAAAAACTTTTCTTCGCCTGAAAACTGATAGTGAGAAATGATTTAAAAAATCCTTTTAAGTATGTTTCTCACCTACTGTCATTAATGCTCCTCCATTAGGACGTAAACCCTAATTTGTCTTTCTACCATTTTTGGTCTTTTGCCAAACGACAGGTATCACATACCCGTTAAGGTCTTTTACCAATGTAAATCGGGGGTTCGAAACATTTCGCCGTTTGCTCCCCCTAAGCTTTTCTGAAGCTTAGTTTGTTGGTTTCATGATTTCCACACTAGGTGCAGAAACCGGTTCCTCTTGTAACACTATTGGTTTCTTCTTCCAGGTTTTGTTCATGTCCGCTTGAACAGTGTCAACATCAATGTTTCCTTCCAGAGTGACTGATATATCATCAGATATGTCCTTTCTTGATCTACAAAATCTGGCAATGTGACCCGGTTTGTTGCAGTGATAGCAGACCAATCCAGGTGCTCTCCAAAGTCCATTGTTCATGTTTCCATTCTTCCTTCTGCATATTGCAGCAGTGTGTCCATGACCATGACATACCATACAGTTTGCTCTCCATCCGATTGCCGCTTGATAGCCACCGCTTCTTTGCTGATGATTGAAGGCATTAAACCGGTTGTGATTTCGGTTCACAAAAAGTTCAGGACCAACTCCTTGGGTCCTCTAAGGATATCTTCCAGTGTTATTCATAACAGACCTGCATTCAGATGCTCTATACCCATATTTGTTGCATGCATAACAGTTACCATCAAATCTATAGGATCTAGGCTTATCATTTAGGAAGTAAGGAAAATTGTTGTAAGCCTTACTCCTACACACATTTGAAGTATGTCCTTCTTTAAGACAGTTAAAGCAAACAGGTTTAAACTTTTTCTTACCTTTATCCTTTGATGTCAGTTGTTTCTTTGACGTTCCAGCATTTGTACCAGAGGTCTCACCTTCCTCATGACTGGAATAACCAAGTCCATTGGTATTCTTGACCGGTTTGGCAGATTCAAGCTTTTTCTCTAGCTTGACAGTGCTCTTGTTGAACTTAGCAAGTATTTCCTTTGACTCAGAGAGTTCTTTGGAAATAGCAGCATTTGTTTCCAACCGGTTTTCATTCTCAGAGATGACAATGTTCAGTTCTCCTTGCATGTCTTCCTTTTCCACTTTGCTTGCATGGAGTTGAGCAGTTAGGGCACTGATCTCTTGTTTCATCTTGGAGATCTCATGATCTCTTTCTCTCACCAGATCTTCAGCTTTCATCCGGTTCTCAAGCTCTTGACACATCTGGATAGTCAGTCCTTCCAATTCCTTTCTCAGGTTGGAGTTTGATTCATTCAACTTATTTACTTCTGCAATTAGGGCTTCCATGTTTACTTCATCTGAAGAACTATTTTCAGATAGCTCCATCGGCTTTTCTGCATGTTTTCTCCTTTTTGTTTGAGATGCCTTGTATTTGACCATAAGATCATCATAGGCTTGCTCAGACTGAGTGAGTCGATGAGTAAGTTTCCTTATAGAGTATTCCCCCATATCTCTTTCCAAGTGGTTAAACTTATAGAAAGGTAGTCTCTAATACCAATTGATGAATACTAAGAGGGGGGTGAATTAGTATGCCAAAAATCTTTGCACTTAAACACTTTACAAGACTGACAGTAAACCGGTAAAACAGTTTAGAAGACAAACCGGTTAGCACACATGCAAACCAAATAGCAAATAACGCATTCACCCACAGAAGCACAAACACCATAACACATGATATTTTGACGTGGAAACTCAAATGGGAAAAACCACGGTGAGATGGAACTCACAAGTAACTATCCGCAGAATAGGAACCAGACTGGTTAAGGTCTTACAATGTTCTTTACCAGAACAGATCCTGTTAGGTATCTCAATCTTTGTTAGGAGATAAGTCTGATTAAAGACTACCTTGCTAGAGGATTTTAGATCCACAAATGTGAACCACCTTGTTAGAGGATTTACAAAAGGCTTTTGGGCCTACCCAGTTAAGGGCTATAGACTTGTCAAAGATGTGAGTAATCAACAAGTGTTTGATCTAGCTAGTAGCACAGACTGCTTGGTTAGATCCTTGGTAGCTCGTTCCTAATGCACTCCAGCATTACTTCAGTCTTCTACACATTCATATTCTCTCCAACTCCTCAATCACCTTAAACCCTAGCAACAACATAAACTTTCGCTATTTTCACATCAACAACATAAAACCCTAGAAATGATGTCCTTATAAAGGAATCTGATTTCATGTCATTCCAATAGGATTACATAACAATTTCCTAGGTTCAATGAACCTGCACATACTTGGTACCATGACACAAAAAGGCACCGTTTAGGAGTTGGCACCGTCAAACAATCGGTGGATGGTAACTCATCACAAAATGTCGGTTGGTAACTCATCACAGAGTATTACCGGTTCATACAAAATGTCGGTTGCTGGTTTGACAAAAAATGAAGTGTGGTAAAAATTTGTTGTGTCGCTTTAGTCCCTCGTACCGCTTGGGATCTACGAACCGCTTGGGGTCAACATGTCGCTTCAGACCGGGAGACACATTCTGCAAAATACCAACAGTCTAAAGACTATAATACAACATACCGGTTGGAACAAATACTGGTTGTCCTCTAACTCATACATTAAAGGGGATCTCAATGCAAGTGTGTGTCCATCAATGACAATCACAACATAAACATAAAAAATGGCAACAGGTAAGACTTATCCCGATGGACACTACCAAAGTAAAAATGCATCAGCAAAGGTTACGAGGATAAATAAAGGGTCATCAGCAAACGTTACAACGATAAACGATACAACGAGGTCGGAAGTTCGACGTCTCCTCATCAAAAAAACATACCGCAGGTGCATAGAAATTTCCGACGTGGTATCATCTGATTTTTGACGTGAAACTCGTCATCAGAATCACCGACAAAAAAATAGCGACGAACAAATACGTTAGAATTCTGACTTTTAGTTGTTTGAATTCCAACGAACAGTCGTCAGAAAACTTCTCCAAATGTACTAGTGGAAAGAGGCTTTAGATGAGGCAACGGGTTGAGCAGATGGGTATACAAGCGACTTTAGGTAGCTAGTGAGTAATTCCACTACTTTATTCATATCCTCTTTTTTGTTCTTATCTTTATTTGTCCTTTTAATCAACCTAGTAGCAATCACTTGGAAATTGTGAATTTCTTCATCTCTACTCGGAGGCCTCAGGTCTACCCTAGTCATATTAAATTTGATAGCAGTGACCTAGTTGGGATCCTTTTATATTGAGGAATGTGCAATCTCTATAAATAGATGTTCAGATTTTTCATCTTCCATCAATCTAGAAGTAGATTTTAACATTTTGGCCTTGGGATATACCTACAACAATTGCCCTACAATTATTATTGGCAACTTCACAGATTCAACTTTTCTCTTCTTGGACAAGTAATCTCTAACCAAGATGGAGAAGAGGTTGAACCTAGAGAAATTTTCAAAGAATCAAAAGTAAAATGGAGAGCTCTCTTAAGTAGGGGAATTTTGCTATATTTTACAAATTGAAGGGGAAAGAGGAGGAGCCTTATCTTTTTTAGGATTCTTTTTAGACTCTTATGAAGGCTTGGAAAAATCTATCTCAAGGATTTCAATTTTTTCGTCCTGGTCCCCTATCTTCTCCTTCCTTTTTCTTATATGGCCTTCTTTCTCCTTTCCTTTACCTATCTCATTTGCTAACTTTTCCTAGTATACTTTGGTTGACCATCTCCATAAGTCTTCTTTGGGATCTTCTTCTTTTCAGTTGGCTCCTCTCCACCTCAACTTACACCTGGAACAACTGTTTGTCTAGTTGGAGTGGGCACTGTTGAGAAAGAAGTTTTTGTAGAGCTAAGATTAGCTTGCGCTCCTACCTTTTGTCCTCCCTTGGTATAGACCTTTGAAGTCTCTTCCATTTTCTTGGCCAACCATTTATGAGTCCATTTCAACAATAGTCCTCGTTTGAAGATCCTTAGCTTCAATCAATGGGAACCATGGTATACATTTGGATGCTAGAAGTATAAATGTGGCTAGTTAGGTCTGACTCATCATCCTCTAGACCCTCTATGTCCCAACCTAACCTGAAGGTGATAATTTTCCTTACACTCATTCTCATCTAGCTCCTTTCTCTTACTTTGTAGTCATCCAAGAAATCTTCCCAATAGTCTTCCATTTGTGGAACATGGTGAAATGTTGGGCCTAGTTGTAAATTATTCTTCACAAAATCATTACTATCAAAGGGTAACATGTAGTCATCATAGGTAGAGATGGTGTACTTTACCAAACCTCTTTCGATATTGAGGGCATTAAATTGAGACTTATAGATATAATATCCAAGCCCAATAGGGAATTGAATTCCATTCTTCTTCCTTTCACCACATCTCTTATTTACTACTAAGACTTTCCTAAAAATTTCTATCAAAACAAACTTATCCTCGGCAAATTTTGGAAGTTTGTGGGGGAATCCATCAAAACCTCCTACTTTGATGCAAGTGAAACAATGAAATTATTTGAAATGGCTTCCATAATGATTAACCAATTAAATAGTTGTTGATGCATAGTAGCTTCGGTCAGATATAAGGATGATCGTTTATATTGATTATATATATAAGTATGTATGTATGTATGTATGTCAATTAACTATGTGAACTAACATACATACACACATACACATTTCTTGTGCCTATAAGAATAATTATTTCAAATGCTTTGTAAAAGCATCATCCTTGTATTTGATCAAAATACTATACAGATACAAGTATATTAATCTATGTAATCAGATTCTATTACATCTTCTCTTGCCATGTTTTGAGTAATGATCATTGACGGCAACATTTTTTAACATATAACAGATCAAGAAATGATCATATTTATTATATCAAACATACTTGGATCGAGTAATGATCAAATGTAATGCACAACAGATCAGTGGCTTTCATAATATTGGTTTTTTGGTTTTTTAATGTTAACTAAACCAATTGAGGATCGGGCCTCTTGAAAGCACCCTTTGGCAAGTGTTGTATTATTTGAGAGAGGGCCATGTCATGGGCGGACATGGCTCCACATTGTGGAGACATGTCCCCTCATGACATGTCTCTCCACATATATATTTATACATGCCGATATCATAAAGAGAAGACATATATATAAAAAAGTGCTCTCTCTCCCTTTGATCGGCAATCTCAGACTTGAAGAAAAGAAGTGCATCAGCGTCTCATCAATACATTAACATTATTAACATTCATATTTGTTAAGGATTAAATTTTGAATACATACCCTGAAATCAAAAGAAGAATTCAATACATTATAATATGCATATTGTAAGAATTGCATCAGTCTGAAATAAATTTAATTTACTTTAACATGTTATCAGAGCTTTGGTAAAGAAGATCCAAATTAAATTTGAGATATCAGACTATCATCTATTGATATTGCGGTCACATTTCATTCTTCACAATGTCAAATATGATTAGATTTGAAGATCGACTCAAAGGAGAAAACAACTTTACATCTTGGAAGCTCAGAATCATGATGCTACTAAAGGAGAATAGATTAGACTCCTTTGTAAAAGAAAATAAAGTTAAACCTAAAGATGATCTTGAGAAAACTCAATGGATCGAGAGCAATGAGAGAGCCATGAAACTCATAGTGGATGCAATCAGGGATCACATTGTACCTATATTGGCATAACATGAAACTGCATACCTTATGTTCAAATCTCTTGAGAGTGTATTTGAAGTAAATAATACAGGCAGAACCCTTGCTCTAAAGAGACAAATGAATAATATAAGTATGAACAAGGGAGAATCTATCAATGCATACTTCATGAGAATTACTGCACTAAGTGATCAACTCTCAACAGTTGGTTATGAAATTGATAGCAAGGAGTTGAAACTAATAACCTTAGGCGGTCTACCAAATTCATGGGAGTCATTTGTTCAAGGGATAAGCGCAAGATCCAAGCTTCCTAAATTTGATCGATTAAGATCTGACTATCTACAAGAAGAGTCAAGGCAAATAACAAAAGGAAAGCATAAACCTATAGATGAGGATATTCATGTTCTTAACACAAATTCTCATAAAGGTAAGAAGAAGAACTTCAAAAGGAAGAGAAATTCTCATGGAAAAGATTCATCCAAGCAGAGAAAAGACTTGTCTCAAATTCAATGTTTTACGTGTGATCAATATGGACACTATGCAGTCAAGTGCCCTGACAAAACAAAACAAGAAGCCTCATTTGCTAAAGTTGGAAAGACAGATATAGAACATGATTCTGAGAAATTTGTTTTCTACTCAGCATTGTCCAATCAAGTTTCAAACAAACTCAACACATGGGTAATTGACAGTGGATCATCAAGGCACATTATAGGATACCAAGATCACTTAGAAATTATGGTAGAAGAATCTGATGAAGAGGTTACAATTGGGGATGATTCTGCACATCCGGTAAAAGGAGTTGGAACTTGCACCATCAAGTTGAAATCGGGGATCTCTATTCAACTCACTGGAGTACTATATGTGCCAGGTATTAAAAGAAATTTAATATGTATATAAGCTCTTGAAGATAACGGATACAGTGTTACATTTATGGAGGGTAAAGTCCTAGCATGACCGAAGAACTCAACCATAAATAAGACCCAAACTATAGGCATAAGACAAGGACACCTATACAAACTTTGCACTGAGTCAAATCAAGCCCTTATTCATGAGACTTTTGACTCAAATGAGATATGGCATCGAAGATTAGGCCATATTCAATTTCGTGCCCTAACTTCTATGGATAAATTTGTAACTGGACTACCTAAACCAAATCAAATTCATAATGGGTCATGTAAAGGGTGTGCCTTGGGGAAAAATACTAAGGGTACTTTTCCTAATAGTTTGAGTAGAACTAAAGTTGTATTAGAATTAGTCCACTCTGATTTATGTGGACCCATGTTTGTACCCTCCATAGGAGGATTTTTGTATTATGTAATTTTTGTTGATGACTTCTCCAAGAAGACCTGGATATACTTCCTCAAGTGCAAGGAATCAGAAGAGATCCTTAAAAGGTTTAAGGAATTCAAAGCTCTTACAGAAAACTCTTCCGGGAAGAAAATTAAAATACTTAGAACAGACAATGGGAAAGAGTATACTTCTAAAATATTTAAAGAATTTTGTGTAAATGCAGGGACTAAGAGGGAGTTCACTATACGCTATAATCCCCAACAAAATGGAGTTGCTGAGAGGAAAAACAAAACTATTGTAGAAACAAATAGGGCAATGCATTATGATCAAAACTTAGAAACCTCATTTTGGGCCGCAGCATCTAATACAATTGTATACATTCAAAATAGATGTTTTCACTCACACTTGGATAACAAAATTCCTGAAGAAGCCTTTACTGGTGTAAAACCTGATATCAGTCACTTAAGGATATTTGGTTGCCCAGTTTACATCCATGTGCCTAAAGAGAAGAGGTTGAAACTAGAACCCTCTGGAAGAAAAGGAATTTTTGTAGGCTATAGTGAAACTTCAAAAGCTTACAGAATATACATACCTGGACAGAGACAAATTGAACTAAGTAAAGATGTCATTTTTGAAGAAGACATTGCCTTTAAGAAGGCTAAGAGATCAAGTGAGATAGAAATACCAGATTCACATAAAGGTATGGAAGAGGATTATGCTCCTGAGTTTCAAAAGGAGTATCTAGATGAAACCACAAATGAAAATCAATTCCTCCAAAGATTCAAGAAGAGGAACCAGACAATAATCACAAGAGACCACTTTGGGCTAGAAAGATTATACATGAAGCAGAAATGCATGCAACACCTAAAGGGACATTCAGACAGAGCAAAAGACCTCGCAACTTAACATATGATGCATTAATGAGTGAAATCATTAATTCTGAACCTACTGGTGTTATAGAAGCTCTCAAGCATCAAGTTTGGAAGGATGCTAGGACAAACGAGTATCAATCCATTCTGAAAAATGATGTTTGGGACATAGTTCCTAGACCAAAAGAGAAATCTGTTGTCTCGTCCAAGTGGTTCTTCAAAATTAAACATGTTGCAGATGGCAGTATAGAGAAACATAAAGCACGTTTTGTTGCCAAAGGATTTTCACATAAGGAAGGTATTGATTATAAAGAGACATTTGTACCTGTTTCTCGGTATACCTCTGTTAGAGCAATCATAGCTATTGCAGTAGCTAAAGGCTAGAAGATCCATCAAATGGATGTGAAAACTGCATTCTTGAATGGGACTATAGAAGAAGAAGTCTATCTAGAACACCTGAAGGTTTGTGATTCATGATGCAGCTTCACATGTGTGCAAACTGAAGAAATCCTTATATGGACTTAAACAGGTTCCCTGAGTTTGGTATGAGAGGATCGACAACTATCTATTGGGTCTAGGATTCTCCAAGAACAATGCAGATCCAAATCTTTACTTTAAAGTAATTAATGGTGATATGTTGATACTAATCCTATATGTTGATGATTTGCTAATTACAGGAGAAGATCACCTTATTGTTCAATGTAAGAAGGACCTGGCATCAAAATTTGATATGAAAGACTTGGGCAGTTTACATTACTTCCTTGGATTGGAAGTCTGGTAGAAATCAGATAGTATTTTTCTAAATCAAGGGAAATACACTATTGATATTCTGAAGAGATTTGGGATGTGGAACTGTAGACCAATGTCGACACCCATGGAAACCAACTTACATAAACTAAAAGAAGCAGCAGCAGAATCCATACTTGCAGATCCTACTCTTTACAGACACATAATTGGATCATTGATGTACCTGGTTAACACTCGACCGGATATTTGCTCTGCAGTGAATGCTTTGAGCCGGTTTATGTGTGAACCTCAAGAGATGCATCTTGTTGTTGCAAAGCATATATTGAGGCACCTTCAAGGTACTATTGGATATGGTCTCAAATATAAAAATGTTGACCTAAATCTACATGGATACTCTGATTCTGATTGGGCTATAAGTGTGACTAATCGAAAAAGCACATTAGGGTGTTGCTTCAATTTGGGATCAACTATGATTTCTTGGATATGCAGAAAACAGTCTTCAGTAGCTCAAAGCTCAACAGAAGCCAAATATATTGCAGCATCTTTGGGAGCAAGAGAAGCAGTATGGCTCCAAAAACTGCTTGTGGGATTATTTGGTGAGCCTCTGAAACCTACTATCATCCACTGTGATAATCAAAGTTGCATCAAACTGTCTGTAAATCCAGTATTCCATGATAGATCGAAACATATAGAAATTCCTTACCACTATGTGAGAGACATGGTAGAAAGGAATGTGATCCAGTTGGAGTATATTAATACAAGCGATCAAACAACAGACATTCTCACCAAGCGTCTCCCCAGAGTGAAAGTTGAACACTTCAGGAAGAAACTTGGTATGGTTGAAATGTAAGTTATTGAGATTGAATCTCAAAATTGTTTATTTGTATTTGTAGACACATAAATCTGTCTACTTAATTAAATGAATATTTAGTATTTATTTGATTATTTAACCATCAATAATCAATTAATTAAATTAATTTTTAATTAATTTCATCCTCAAACTCTTCTCCTATTAATTAAATAAATTATTTGATTTATTTAAATTAATTCATTAAACCACACTCTAAATCAATTAAATGAATAAAGCACATTTATTTAATTTAACCCCCTTTCCTCCCTTAAATAAATAAATAAATATTTATTTAAATCCCTAAACTACCCTCAACCCCCCCCAACCCCCCTAGCTTGCATTCTCCTACAAATGCAAGTTGCATCTATTTAGTTGAAATAAATGAATTTTATTTTAATTAAATTCTTATTTTCTCTCACCCACCAAACCAACTTGCTCTTCTAACCCATTCTAGACTATCCTAAACCCATTCTAGATTCTTCTAAACCATTCCTAATTAGCCTAATCACCCTTCCTAATTATTGTCATATTCCTAAGCAACTTGGAGTCACTTCTCAAAACCTCAAAGTCTTTGAAAAACATTAAAGGCTTTATGTCTTCAACAAGTTAACCCCTAAAGTCTTCCAAACCATTAATGGCTCTTACATAACCTTGAATGGTTAATTCAACTTGTCCACATGGTTAGAGGCTTTCCCTCTAACTCAACTCTCATTTAACTCATGGGTCTCTTCAAGCATTTATTGCTTTGACCATGGTTATCCCCACTAACTCTTGCACAAGAGTTTGTCCATTGGATAAAGGCATTATTCATTGGATAAAGGCTTTATTCATCAACTCAACACTAACCTTACCTTCTAAGGTAACCTTCAAGTCATTTCAAGCATTTAATGTTTCTTCCCTCGCATCTCAAGCCATCTCATGTTGACATTTGTCATCCTTGGATTGGGTTGAAACCCCTCACATGGATCATAAACCCATCAATCCTGACCCTTGTTGAGATTACTCAATCTCAACCATCCATTGCCTTGTTTTCCCTATAAGTAGAGCCCATTCCTTCTTAATCTAGATCCAGAAATCTTGTATGCATTAAACTTATACCAAATTTGAGAGAACATTTAGAAGCACTTTTCTTTGTTATTTTTGATAAAATTAACATAGATTAATTAGGTATTTTATCATATTTAGCTTGTTTGCATTTGCAAAATCTTTTATCTTCATTTTCATAATCTTGAATCTCCATAAGACATCCATATTAGTGCAAAAAGTTGAGGGCTACACTCATGTGGAACTTGGAGAGGAGAGGAACAAGGGAGGAGCAACTATGAGCATTTTGGAGAGCATTTGGGAGGGTTTAGTGTCTTTCCTCCGTTTTTGTGTGCTTTGTATAATCTATTTGATATATTTCTTGATATGCATGCTTAGGATTGTAGTTTCATTCTCCTTTCGTTTCTAATTGATACTAACAACACTAATGTTTGAATCTTGTGTTTCTTGAGTCTTTTTTGCAATGCATAGGTATTAATATAAATAAAGGTGTTTAATGTGTAAACTCTTTTGTCAGATGTGTGACTCTATGACTTGTGGGCCTACCCTGTGTACATTATTGAAAGGTGACAATCTTTCAAATAATGAACTCTTGTATCTAACATTGCAAGGTGATGACTTTACAAAGATTAATTCACTATCATGATGAATATCATGTGACTTGATATTTATGGACATGTCATGATAGTTAGTATCTCTTCGACTTATTGATAGATATCATGAGACTTGATATCAGTTGAATATCATTATGCTCCTTATGAGATAATCATGGTGAATATTATGCGATGTAATATCCATGGAAATGCTATGACTTGTTATGGTAGACATCATGAGATGTGATGTCAGTGCACATACCATAACTTGGATATGTATGTGAAGAATGTCATGTGACTTGATGTTCTTGAAACATCCTTTGATATCACGGGTTAGGTGATATCTCCATTGATATATACTTGAATATCTTCCCTAGCTAAGAGGGAGTGTTGATGCATAGTAGCTTCGGTCAGATATAAGGATGATCGTTTATATTGATTATATATATAAGTATGTATGTATGTATGCCAGTTCACTATGTGAACTGACATACATACACACATACACATTTCTTGTGCCTATAAAAATAATTATTTCAAATGCTTTGTAAAACCATCATCCTTGTATTTGATCGAAATACTATACAGATACAAGTATATTAATCTATGTAATCAGCTTCTATTTCATCTTCTCTTGCCATGTTTCAAGCAATGATCATTGATGGCAACATTGTTTTATATATAACAGATCAAGAAATGATCGTATTTATTATATCAAACATACCTGGATCGAGTAATGATCAAATGTAATGCACAACAAATTGATCGCTTTCATAATATTATTTTGTTTTTTGTTTTTTTATGTTAGCTAAATCGATTGAGGGATTAAAAACCATGGCATCACACATGATCAAGATTATCAAAGATGACAATTATGCAACCTGTGGACTTGAAAATGCTATAGAGAAATTTGACTACTTGACATGAAACGTCCCTTCCCTCCTCCCCCTCTCCTCCTCGCCACCTACCCACCCAAATTCTCCCCAGGTTCATCTAAAATTGGCCCACAAGTTGTGGGCAAGACCTTGCCCGAACCACATAAGGGATCAAACCCAAATATTGATTACAAGTTGAACTATATTGGGACCTGAGGTTTGCTAGGAGCGAACCAATAACATAGCTTCTATGTCATCCACTTCTAAGTCCTCAGCAATGATGTTATCCAAATACTTATCACTCTCAAGCTTAATTTCCTTTCTTGGTAGTATAACTAGAGACAAATCATTGAGGCCATCTACTTCATCCACCAAGGCTTCAACTTCTCTCTCATGTAAAATTTGGTCTCATTTTGTCAAAGGACCCTCCTTGTACCCATGCTCTAAACGAAAGAGAAGGCAAAGTGAGCTAATGAATGTACACCAAGTTCTCCACTTTCTTTGACCTTAATCAAATCCTCTTTAGCAAATGAATAAAATTATAGTAGCAAAAATCTTTTGGGAAAAAAAAAAATGACAAACTAAAAGTACCAAGATTTTTTGAAAAAAATGGGATTTAAAAATGGGAAAAATTGAATTTCAAAAAAATATTAAAAAATGTTGAAGAAGAGATAAAAAGTACCTGGTTTTTAAATTGAAATACATTTTCATAAGATAGAGAGCAAATAAAATAAAGAGTTTATTCCATGAATTGTCCAAATAAAAAGTGTGTCTAAAATAGCAAAATATATTGTAGCATGTAAGGTTTGCTACTAAGTGATTATTTGGTAAGTCTAGATGAAGTTAATAAAATTATTGCTAAGTTAACAATAAAAAAGTTCACTGAATGATGTTTGAGTAAACCTCTAATATTGTTGTATGATGTGAATGGATAGTAAAATTTTACTGACAGCACTAAATTCAAAATTATTATTATTATCAAAAGAATGTTTATTCATAGGGACCGCACCATCTTAGCAAACTTTGAAAACCTCAAAACAACTACAATAAACATGTTTGCATCCCAATAGGATAAAAGAAAAAATATTATATCCCTACAAAATTTTCAAGTAGGAAACTTCAAAGAAGTATCATCCAAATCATTTCTCATAATAGGTAGAGTCAAATGGGCATGAATTATGCATTTTCAAATATTCTAGGTAAAAAATCAAGCCACATTCAAAAGCTTTGCTATTAAACCAAAGCTTCAAATTTAGTAAAAGTACTTACTCATATAAAGTAGAAGTTGAAGATAGACACAAAACACATTTAAGATAGATATGCATAATATCATAATAAGCATACACAAACACAATGACCAAGATTGATGTCACAAAAATTTGACATCTTAGTGCAAGACTAGGTTACATATTAACATCAAGTTGATGTTTTTATTCAGCCAAGGGTTTTTGCATTACAACTCGAGAGAATGATAAAATGTTATGAATGACCTACAAATAGCATTACCTTCTTTACTTCTAGTAATGAGATTATTTTTAAAAAGGAAACACTATAGCATTGTCGTATTTATCAAGCAAAACAATGATGGGATAGAGAGACAAAATTAGCATTAATTTCAAGCTATTTAGAAAAGAATATGGAATTTTTCTTTCCAAAGAACTTATTTGCAAGGCTATCAATGTAGAAAAAGATGGAACATCAAATGTTTTAGGACCAAATAACCAACTAATCTTCACAATAACTATTTAGTTGTCCAGAAAATCAAGATTAAGTAGACACAATTAAATCATGATAAAGTAGACATAAAATGTGTAGACACGGCAAGCTAAAGTATAGCCTCAAAATACAGACCATTCACCTATCATAACAATAAAGTACTCACTTTGGATGGAAGCCTCAACAAAAGAAAATAAATATCATTTTTTATCTTAGTAAATTAAATTGAAAGATCCATGTGATGTGCACATTGAAAATTGTATTTAACATTTGACATATATAAGAAATAGACACAAAATTAAACCATGTGTGACAACATACTGACGGTATTCACAGATCCTAGCATCTAAATATAGATGAAATTAAACCATGATAAAGTAAACACAAATTATAAACGAGTTAAGATACAACCTCAAAATGTAGATCATTCAATGAAATTAAACCATGATAAAAGAAAAAAGCAAATTATAAACAACGAGTGAAGATATAACCTCATAATATAGACCATTCGCTTGTCATAATATTAAAATAATATCCCTTTGGATGGAAGCCCAACCCAAATAAGATAGATTTAATGTTTTTTATCATGTTAATTTAAATTGAAGATCCTTGGGATGTGCACATTGAAAATTTGTATTTAACAATTTATACATCTATTTATATGTGTTGGTTAAATTTTATATAAATGCTATTTATATGACATGAAGTTATATAATGTATTTACAGCAATGTTATAGCGAAAAATTGCCTACATTTGACTCAAACGCATTGCTTCGTAACTCCTTACAAATTCACAAATAGTTGTATCCTCTGTGCATGTCTCGATGAGCTCCTATTTGTATTTGCGCCTTTAAAATATTGTACAACTGTGCTATTCATAAAATATTATGCCATATCAAAGGTTTCAAGGGTTTCACAAGTTGGTGGGAGGTTGATTAAAATTTCATATGCAATTTAAATGCAAAAAAAAATTCTAAAAATTGAAGTCAATGATAAAAGAAAAGATTTTTTGGGTGAAAAAATAGCTCGTGCGAAAGATTTGCATAAAATCAAATATAATTGAGATTTTTTGGAGATTTTTGCTTCTTTGATTTATTCATAAGTAGTCATTTTTTCTCACAAGATGAAGAGTTAGCTACTTGTGAGGGCAATCTTATTGCAAATGATTGCAATTCAGGGGTTTAACCTCCATGGTTCCAACATGGCTCTATAAGGTCTTACTTTGCATGCATATCATATAAAGTTTCCATAGATTAAAAATCACCATGCTCGCATGAAAATTTTTCCATATTTGAAGCATTCTCACCTTAGTCATAAATTTTTCTTATTGCAGTCCAAAATCCTTCCATTACATCTCTATCTTCATATGGAACCTTCTTATTGGTCACTTGTATATCATACCATTTAGGATTTAAAGCATGGGCAACATAATGAAGAGGTGAGTCAAGTTTATTAATCGTCCATGTATCTTTTCTTCTATCAAAGGATATGGAGAAAGATCTCTTGCATCTACTATTTTCTTAACTCTATCATACAAGTAATATATTTCTTCATAAATTTCTCCCAAACATGGTTTATCTAAATCTACAAATTTGATCACCTCACATATGGGCTTAATAAAGTATGCAACAAATTCAACATTAGCCCAAAAATGGTCATCAAGGACCATACCTCTCATCTCAATTTCTATATCTGATGTTAATTGTCTCCAAACTACCCATCCATCAGCAATAACTGTGGAACATAAAGCTCCTTTAACTTCACAAAGATGCTCAAGAAGAATAAAATAAGAAGCAAATCATGTATAAGTAGGTATGAAGTCCCACCTTGGCAAGTTTTAGATAAATGGCTTGTATGTGGTGATAGTCACATATGAACATTTGCCTTTTTCAATGAGACCTAAAATCCACTAGAACTTGCTAATATCTTCAAGTGCATTATTTAATGAGCACACATGATGTCCAAAATATATGTCTGGTACTTTTTTTACACTCACATGCCTATTGTATTACAAATAGGGGCAACACCTATAACTTGAACTACATGTGATACCCCTACCTTCTCAATGTCATCACATAGTAGATGTGAAGGAGCTTTGCATTAGTAGACGATTTCTATCATCTATCCACCAATACATCAAAATACTACATTCTTCTATAGATCACACTCTTTTCATTGGTGTAGTTTGTTGCTCTTATCGAATTTTTTCTTTATCAATTAATGCAAATCTTTTGGGTGGTTTATACCCAACTAGTCCATTATTGATAATTTGGACCATCTCTTTGTAGAAAGGTAAGTGAGAAACATTAAATGGTATTCCATTTCCATAGAAGAAGTGTGCAATCACTACATCAACCAGTTCTCCACCTTGCACATAAAACATTCTTCCAATGAGGTTTCAGTTGCCAATGTGTGGTCTTTTACGAAAATATTCTACTACTAAATCTCTTGAACTATCAGATGAACATCTCTAGAAGACATCTACCTCTAACTCCCTATTTTGATTTTGAGTTGGAATAGTTGCCCTTCTCACTGAAGAATGAGCACTCAAATTAGACACTTTCCCATCAACCCTTTCTTGATCCTTAAGGTCATATTGTTATATCTCATTTAGAAAAAGATCAACACCTCAACCCTTTCTTGATCCTTAAGGTCATATTGTTATATCTCATTTAGACAAAAATCAACACCTTTTCTAGTTATGTGAAGGAAATGAGCCCTCACTATCATGTAAAAACCTTCCCATAACATTTCACAAAGCTTACTATGACAGTGGTTGTTCCACCTAACCCTTTCAGCCCTAGAACATGATCAAGTAAAAGCCTTGTTTTCCCCCACATGCCATTCTAAACAAAAAAAAATAGAAAAGAAAATGAAAAAATTAATTTAAAAAGCATATTCAATAAAGAATTCAAAATCAAAATAGACTAGTAGTCTATCAAACTGATGATATATTGGGGTTCATATTTTTACCTCAGAACAGCTTGTGACCTATGTTACACAATGTTTTGGAGACGAGACAAGGACGAGGGAACAAGGAGGGATGTGTTTCAAGGACAGTAATCTGAGGGCCATTTTTGGGGGGACGTGTGTGTGTGTGTGTGTGTGTGTGTTGAGAGAGAGATTGAGAGAGAGAGAGAATTGAACTATAAACTTCAGTAAAGCACTCTAACGGCAATATAAACTAAAAAAAAAGAATTAATCATAAGATGAGATCAGATCCATAATAGAGGTTTGGAAGTGGAAACTCTAATGTGTTTGAGGGGTAGCAATGACAAGATGATGTGAGAAAAACACAATGATAGAGGGGGCGCAAGGGAACATTCGATCCCCCATGGGCCAAATGTGGGCGTTAGACAACTATGCCCCCAAAAAATAAAATTGAATGATTTAAAAGATAAACCGGAATGAAACAAAATGCGTTTTATAGGGCAAGATTTTGTTGTTATGCTATTGTTGTGGGGGACACTGGTCGTCCCCATGCAACCAAGGGACGTTTCTTACAAATTCTCATACTCGACTGGTAGGGGGACGCCATTCTGAAAACGTGTAGGGGACAAGGGCGTCGAGTTCTAGAGTAGGGGACGTGTCCCCATGTATTCTGGTGTTGTAAGTTCCCTAATGAGTTAGGGGCGATGGTTGTGTGATTAAATAAGGTGGCAACTATCATTTCAGAAAATGCTATGAGTAGATATAGCGTTCATCGTAGTTCTTTTAATATTATTTTGAACATGGACTTGTTTTGTCCTTCAAAATTTATTGATACATGTCTGCACTATGCAAGCTATCCTATGTGAAACACACAAACAGTTCTTGAAATAGAAATTGCTAAAGATTCATGTGATATCATACCCGTGATTTTCATTTTGGATCATTTAGTTAAATTCACCACTCCCTTCAACTCCTACCAATTAGGGAACACACATGGTAATGGTATCCTAACATGATTTTTCTTGATCAATTATAGAGAACATGATTTTGCATACTCGGTGTAATGAAATGATAATGGAAGACAGATATAGTGATACCTAAAGAATAAAGGAAATCATACAATTTTTCTTTGTATCTTTCTCGTGTTTGCTCCTGCATGGTGTGGCATCGGCTCAAAACCCTCAAAATGACCTTGCATAACTCATTTTCATTTTTGCTATTTGTTTTCCTTTTTGCAATTCATTTTCTTACTTTTTCATAGGGTATTTTTTCTAAGTGAAACTTCATGAAATGGCAGTGAACATTTCTTGCAAGCAAGGACATCTCGCACACATTTTTGGTACAAGAAATGTGTCCTGGTCTCCGAGATGCATCCCAAGGGATTGAAGATGCGTCTCTCTACAACACTGTCGATGCACTCTAAAGCTACAAATGTAACATCAAAACAAGCTCTCCAAAAACATTGACATTCATGAACGACATTAAATTTGTGCATTCTGTCAACCCTGCACCTCACACCCTCTCAAGCTACACAGTTTAACATCAAAACAAACTCTCATTAAATGATAATTATTAATAAGGCTTTTTTATTTCCCTACAAGTTTGTAATCGAAGATCATTTAAGCAGACAACCAGGAAATTCTACCAATTAATCCATTTCACATGCAAAAAAAATATGTTGTTTTCAACTTTATTACTGTTGAAGGCTGCTACCTACAAATAGCTATCTCTGTGTCAGTGCATATTTGTAACAAGCTTTGATTTCAAAAAAAGGATATTCAAATAAAAAACAATTTTAGAGATCTTGTACATAACAAAGCAAATAAAACTACTTTCAAATATGTAATACACGAACAAATGCCATTCCAATACCCTTCACATCAAAAAAGGTATTGCCAGTTCAACAATCTGGACAATCGTTGTAAATTAACCAACATGTCAGCAATGTCTAATATGTAATGATATGCACCTTATATAAAAATTGCAATCCAAATCTGACATTCATGCTTGGAAACGATAATAAGTCAACACAACTTCCAGGTGCTTTATCAATCATTACATAATATAATATAACTCAGTATCTTCTTCTGACAGGACTTCTTGAACGGTGTACCCCACGGGGTGACCTGAAAAATTTAATGAATACAAAATCCTTAGCTCTATTGCATTTTTCTTGCTAGTTAGTGGCTATAAAGAAAAGTAGACATTGCATACCTCCTCCGAATATTCCTGCGTCGAAATGGGCCATTGCTGAATGCCCAATCAACAGATATGGTTTGAGTCAATAATTCTGCACCATTTAGATTTGCTATTGCAGCTTGAGCTTCGTTGTAGGTTTCATACTCAATCAATGCATATCCCTGATTTAGAAACACACAAAAAAATCATAAGAAATACAGAAGCTGTTGTATAAAAGATAACTCAGTGTGCATTAGTATATCATTTTATTGATGATTCAGTTCCATTTAGTAAGCACAAATTCCAAAAATGTAGAATCATAATAATTACAACATTGTCAGAGCTGGATTCGGTATTGAGTACCATGAATATATTTATTACACCAAACATATACTGTTTGCAGTGAACTCAGTCTGGGAATATCAACAAATTCTTGGACAATCTTTTAAAACGTATCGCTTGCCATCAGATTCGCATATAGAAAAGAATTATCTAATAATCAGTCACACTGAATTTTTTATTTTTTTTGAAGATCTTAACTTGCCTTGCTCATACCCACTTATCCTATTATAATTGATTTCTTCAAACCATTATATCAGTGTAAGAAAAATCTCTGTTACCCCGAGTTTCCGGGACAGGGACAACAGGGGACGGGGGTATGCATTTCTAGGACGACGATTTTTTTGCTAATTTTGGGGACGGCTAGGGGATGGCTATAAAAAAAAGGGAAAATTAAAATATATTGGAAAATTTAAAATATTCATATGAAAACATGAAAACATATACATTATAGAACCTTAACACATAAGAACTTGCAGAGTTCTTATGCCAAATTTGTGTTAAATTAAGAGTCAAAGTCAAATTGCTTATAGAATTTGTTGTCAAAATTCACTGTCAATATGCAGAATTTATGGGGATGTCCCCTAGGACTCCCCTGTGCCCGGGACATCCCTGGGATGGGGACGCCTGAAAAAAAAAACAGGGATGCATCCCCAGGTAACATAGAGATAAATCCATAGCTGCGGTTCTACTGAATTTACAAAGGCATACCATTGACATCCATTTTCCTTATATATAGCAAATATTAAATTTCCCATGTAATTGTCGATTTTACAGAAAAACAAATAACCAAGATGTAGAGTACTAGGATTAGCCACAGAAACACTATTCTAATCAATGATCCAGAAACCAAAATGGAAGAATAATGCTATCCCATAATCAAGATACTCAAGATGCATTAAATACGAGTGAGTACATTTATAACAAATGTGAAAGAAAGACGCAAATACATTAAATCGAAAGTGAAACTTCAGAATCTCTAAAAGAGAAAAAAGTAGCTCCTACGGAAGAGATGACAACTCACACACAATGACTCATTCCAAGACAAGTCAAATCAAGCTAAACCTAGGTGTAAAAATACATAATAAACCAATGAAATGAAATACAACCTACACCAACACCTGCCTCGCCTACGGGCACCCCGCACCAAGCATAGCTTAGGTGGGTGAAAAATATATCTTGGGATGTGTAGCCATGTACAAAAGATTCCCCTCATAAAGAAACAGACCCCAAACAAAACAATGAAAAGACCTCCTCTAGAAGAGAGAATAGATAAAGAACAAGGTAGCCCTTACCCCAAGGAATAGCTTCCTACACCCCCAACAAAGCTCATAAATGAAAAAATTATTTTCTATGAAGAGTTTGGTGAAGATATCTATAATCTACTGTTGGATCGTAACATAGATCAATGTCTTATGCCTGAATCAGTTGTATGATGTAATGCATGCAGACCTCAACGTGTTTGGTACATTGATGGTGGACCAATTTCTACGAGATTTATATAGAACTTTGATTGTTCACAATAAATGACAAAGGGTCATTAGAAAGGAATGCAAAATTCTTGACGATGATGTGCTAAAGCTAGATGGACTCAATGGTGTTGATGTTATAGCTAGATCATATTCCTTCTAGGGCTGACCTAGCACTTTTGGATGGCTAATTGGCCTGTTGGCCTTAGCCACAATATCTTGCAAAGTTCAATGTATAACTTGTTATTAGGTCTGGCCCTAAATGGGCATCATCATTTGTGAAATATAATTATAACATGTAACTTGTATCAGGTCCGGCCCTATACAAGTAACTTGTAAATTGTAATTGGCTAACCCTATGTGTGGGCGCCAAAATGAGATTCAATTATTAATTTAAATGCAAGGCTGACCTAAGGAGAAGAGACATAAAGTCTCATATATATGCAAGATCATTCTTGCATCATGTTGTGATGTATTCACACATCGCCCCATTGCAAATGGGGACCCCTACTTTTTGCTTTCTAGGGTTTGTTTTTCTAGGCTTTAGAGTTTTGTCTGTTAGCCTTTGTTTTTCGAGTGTCGCCAGGGGGATCACTTGGATAGCAGGCTCTGCTTGAGCTAGGTCAAGTCGGTGAGTGATGAAGTCTGGAATGTCATCCTAATCTTCAAATGCCCTGAAATTTGGCTAAGTCTGGAATGCCCTGATCCTGAAATTTGGCTAAGTCTGGAATGTCCTGATCCTAAAATTTGACTAAGTCTAGAAAACTGAAGAATCCTCCAAAAACTAAATTTTGCAATATAACTCCTAGAGATCCGAAACCACTCTCAAACATCCTGACAGTATATATGGAATATAACTTAAAGTATAAGTGACATTTCCTTTCTTATACTTAAATGTTATATTCCATAAAATGATCCTGACGGAGAGACCAAAATGTCAAATTTCGCTCCTGACCCTTCCAAAGGGTCCAAAGTGAATTTCGCTGACCCTTCCAAAGGGTCCAAAGCGAATTTCTCCATAAGACATTCTACTTTGACCAAAACCTAGAACTAACGCATTCCCAGGCTTGAATGAAGGTAAAAACGCTTGTTTGAATGAATAAATGTGAAAATGAAGTCAGGATCTTGACCAAGATTAGGAATTTCACTCCTGACCCTTCCAAAGGGTCCAGAGCAAAAATCCTTGTACACCTCAATTTATCACTTGTCAAGACCAATTTCATAGTTCCTTAGGCATGTTTGGGGGTGTCTTGACATGTTCTAACCTTAGGAGGTGAGTAAAGGTGGATGAGGTGAAGATTTTAGCCAAGAATGTGAATTTCGCTCCTGACCCTTCCAAAGGGTCCAGAGCGAAATTCTTGAAAACACTCATTTTTCCTTTAGCAAGAGTCAGGACCAAGGTGGAGATGCATGAGGAAGGATCTATGTTTGCCTCCCAAAGAGGATGAGAGTTTGGAAAAGTCAAGGATCAAGCCTAAAAAATGATTTTCGCTCCTAACCCTTCCAAAGGGTCCAGAGCGAAAATCTTTGTAGCTCTCATTTCCTTCCTAATTTTGGCTGAGTGTTGGTCTCTAGGGCATGTTGGAAGATGAATTGGTACGTTCTTGCCTTGAGATGGAGTTGGATGATTTTGAAGATCAAGATTTTGCCTAAGAGATGAATTTCGCTCCTGACCCTTCCAAAGGGTCCAGAGCGAAATTCACTATAAACCTCATGTGCTACCTTGAATGGGCTTAAAACCTGGTTCCCCAAGTGGAAAACGATCTATATTTGCCTCCAGGAGAAAATTGAAGTTTGAAAAATGAACAATCAAGCCTAAAAAATGATTTTCGTTCCTGACCCTTCCAAAGGGTCCAGAGCGAAAATCTTCTTAGCCCTCATTTCCTCCCTAGTTTGACCAAATTTTGATTTGCAAGGCGTCTTGAAAGGAAGGATGGACATCTTTTGCCATTTGAAATGTTTGAAAGCGTTGGAGAAATGAAGAATCTATCCCAAGTCAAGATTTTCGCTCCTGACCCTTCCAAAGGGTCCAGAGCGAAAATCTCTCTAAGAGGCATTTCTTTCCTTGTTTGGCCAAATCTTGATGACCAAGGCATGTTGAAGGAGAGAATTGACATGTTGGAATCCTTGGGGATGCTTGGAAGTTATGACAATGAAGGATTTTAGCCAAGAAAGGAAATTTTGCTCCTGAACCTCCCAAAGGGTCCAGAGCGAAATTCCTTACAAGCCTACCTTTTTGACCTTGCTTGGGCTTAAGACTTTGTTCCTTGCATGAGAATGATGTTTAGTTACCTTCTAGAGAAGATTGGAGGTGAAAAGATGAAGGATCAAGTCAAGAATGAGATTTTCGCTCCTGACCCTTCCAAAGGGTCCAGAGCGAAAATCCTAAATCCACCTATTCCTTTCACATTTGTGACAAGTCGGGCCTAGACAAGGATGATAGAAGCCCTTAAGATTGCCCTTGAATGGACTTTTGTCTCAAAAAATGATGATTTTGGCCTAGAGGAAGAATTTCGCTCCTGACCCTTCCAGAGGGTCCAGGGCGAAATTCATTATAGGTCCTGTCCCTGGCCATGATTTCTAGCGAAATTCTCTTTTCTAGTCACTTTGAGGTCAAGCGAAATGTTGCAAGCATGGGAGAGGGATCCAAGGATAAGAGTCCAAGTAAACAAAGTGAAAAGAATGGAATTGAATGAGGATAAACAAGCAAATCATGAAATTCGCTCCTGACCCTTCCAAAGGGTCCAGGGCGAAATTGTGCAAAACCTATCTTTTCCCTCAAATTTATGCCAAGTCTAGTGTGGGTCAAGATTAGAGGTGTCCTTAGGCATGTCCTTGAATTGTCAAGAGTCATCAAATATGAAGAAATGAGCTCAACACAAGAAATTCACTCCTATCCCTTCCAAAGGGTCCAGAGCGAATTTTCTCAAAAACCACCTTTTTTCCCAATTTTGTGCCAAGCCTAGTGCTGACTAAGGTGAGTTTTGATGGAAGAGGTCCTTAGAAATAACTTTGACTTATCAATGATTATCAAATGTGAAGGAATTGAGCCAAATGGTGAATTTCGCTCTTGACCCTTCCAAAGGGTCTAGAGCGAAATTCCTAAAATCACTTATCTTCCTTGCAAATCAAGTCAAGCTTTTGGTTTTTATGGCTTAGGGAAGGATGGAGCAAAGTTTCCTCGACCTTGGAGGTGAGTTGAATGGTAGAATTTGTCCTAAAAAGTGATTTTCGCTCTTTTTCTTCCAAAATTTGAGCAAAATAAAACCTGGACAAGGGTGAGAGAAGTCATTGGGATTGCCTTAGAGTGGATTTTGGTCACCAAGAATGCAAATTTCACTCCTGACCCTTCCAAAGGGTCCAGGGCGAAATTCTTATGGAGCCTATCCCTGGGGAGAATCTTGAGCAAGCTTCATTTTAATATCTTTTGTTGATAATTTAAGGTATAAAATGCTATATTAGAATAAGTATATTATGTGTCCTTAATCATTTTATGGTTTGTCTTGCAGGTGAAAGAAGACCAGGCCAGGGCAAGGACGACCTCCTCCAGTCCAACATCATCAAGGATGACCTCTTCCAATCCAACATTTGAAGGAAAGGTACACCATCCATCCTGCACATCAAAGACAAAGGAGGTTAAAGCAAGGGTCCATTGGAGAAGCAGATAGTCTCAGAAGAGTTAATTAAAGTTAGCTTCTCAACATCATCAAATTGAACATCAACCAAGTTGCAAGTGTCAGACAAGGTGGCGTCCCAGTCATCACTCCTCCAGTCGGATTGGTCCACCTCAGCGTGTCCAGATTCAATGTACCTGACTCATCAAAGATGACACAAACTTCAATGTACCTACCCCGGCTATCCATTGGTCGAATATTCCAGAGAAGACATGTGTCCAAATAATGCAATTATTTCATTGGCCAGAATTGAGTTTGTTGTAACAAACCCTAATTAGGGTTTTCATTGTAAAATCTCGGCCATTGATCTCAAGTTGATCTGAGCCATTGAATTGTATTGAGGGCACTATATAAGCCCTAGCTCCTCATTTGTAAAGGATAATAGTTAGTCAGTAGTTAGAAGGTGAATAGTTAGAAATAGTGAATAGTCAGTTGATAGAATAGCAATTAGAGTAGAATAGAAAGAGAAGGCAAAGATTGTTGCCAAAATGTTGTTGTAAAAGGCTTGTAAAACTTCATTGAAGAAATGGTGAAATCTATGGGTCGATTCAACAATTTGCATGGTCTTTATACTTCTCAGATTTGATTTCATGTTATTAGATGAATGGAAGAAATGTGTTTGATTGATGGTGAAATTTGTTTATCCATACTACTAGCAGTTTGTTGATTGCAGACTTGCCTTGTGTAGTCAACTGGAATCATTCAGCTTAAGCTTAACTTCAATTGTCGCTTCTTCACCGATATGCATCAGCCTAATGGTGTCTATGCATTTAGCGATGATCTGAACATCATAAAGCTTTCCTCCGAAGATCGCACTAATCTTGTGGAGATGGTCCTGGGATGTCAAAACAAGACTTAGTTAGAATTTCATCAAAGATCAATCATTGCTCCTACATTCTTAGTGTCAGAATTAGATCCTTCCCTCGCCCTCATCCTTTTTTCCTTTTTTTCAAAAAATCTAGGCTAGTGAAATCCTGTGTTCCAGCAATGTTCAAAGCAAATCAGATGTTTAGTCATCAAGTGTAAGTCCCCTTGTGATTCCAGCAAAATCACATCATACCACAAAGAGCTTATCCACGAGTAGAGAACCTACATACAAGAACCTTGGAGTTGCCTCGACTGATCCTTCGGCGAGATCTTCAGCAGTCGGGAAACTTTGCTCAAGAGAGGATAAGGTACCTTTAGGTATTTTATTCTGTGTTTGGTTGTGTACAAAATACACATCAACACATCAATAATATATTCATTCAGCAATCAATCTCATTCACACATCAGCAAACTACCTCTGCTATTGATTAGCGAATCAGTTATCTTGTGCAGTGAATTCATCCTAGATATTATCTAGGGCTGGTAAACTTCCTTTGGGGAAAGCGAATTCATCCACAAGGACAGGGAACACCTCCTAGGGCTGTCAACTTCATCTACAAGGTCAGCAAACTTGTTCTAAGGGCTGCAAGATCAAGCGAATGGTCTACAATCAGATTATTGAATCATCTACAGCAAGCATACCTCAGATAAGTCTGCCCTAGTGTGTGCCCTAACTTGGATTATCATCTGCTGATGATATTATGCTTCAAGTGTTGAAGCAAAAGTTGTAAGACTTCTACTGATTTTGATTTAATATAATCTGAGATCTTTGTTGTTGAGTTTTTCACCTCCAAGAGGGAGGTTTTCCCAGGGTTTTGTTATGTTATGTGTGTTTATTGTTTCATTTCTGCATGTTGTTATCAGTCTGATCTATAAAGTTAACATGGTATCAGAGCCAAGTTTGAAGCAATTGTGATCAAACTGTCTGATAGCAGCGAAGCACTCTTCACCTTCATCAAGCAATTTTCATCATTAAAGATGGTGACCAGTTTAGAGGTTGAAGATAGACTTGACGGAGCTTTGAACTTCACCTCGTGGAAGGTTAGAGTTCTTATTGCACTTAAAGAGAATGATCTACTTCAGTTTGTAGAAGGAAAAGATCAACCTGAGCCTGAAGATCAAGAAGAGACTCCAATTCAAGAAGAATGCTATCAAAGCAAAGAAGATCCCGATTGACTCCGTGAAGGATCACCTTGTGCCTATCATTTCCAAGATGTCTTCAGCTAGAGATATGTTCAAGAAATTGGAAGGGATGTATGAGATCAACAACACAAGTAAGAGCACTTGCATTTAGGCAGCAACTTCATCAAGTCAAGATGGCAAAGCGAGAATCAGTCACATCCTTCTTCATGAAGATTGCAGAATTGAGAGATCAGCTTATTAGCGCCTTTGGAGATGAAGTTGTGGACAAGGATCTTGTCATGCTAGCGTTGAATGGCCTTCCTCACTCTTGAGAGCCATTTATCCAAGGCATAAGTGGGAGATCTAAATTTCCCCAATTTGATTGCCTTCGTGCTGATTGTATTCAAGAAGAGTCAAGGTTGATATCAAGAGGAATTGAGCATAATCATTATGATGTGGAAAATCAAGTCCTTGCTACACACACTTCTATGGAAAGAGGCAAAAGAAGAAAGAGGGATAGAGATAGAGATCGAGATCCTGTTCCGAAAAAGGACTTATCTCACATTCAATGTTTTAGGTGTGACAAGCATGGCCACATTGCTCGAGAGTGCAAATTTAGGTCTACTACTCTAGTTTCTTCTGAGGAAGTTGACATAGGGACACCTCAGGAGGAGCCAAGGTCAAATGTCAACTCAGAAGGGTTCTTGTTCTAAAAGGAGGAAATGTCATTTCAGCTTCAACGGGAGCTTGACATTTCAGCTTCAGAGGCAACTACATCATCTTGAAGATTTTGTTAATGCATTATTCTCTGCGAGAAAAGTTTGAGGTGCAAACCCTTGTTAATGCATTCTTCTCTGCGAGAGAAGTTTGAGGTGCAAGCCCTTGTTAATGCATTCTTCTCTACAAGATAAGTTTGAGGTGAAAGCCCTTGTTCCACCCTCTGCGAGTAGGTATGGTGGATGTCATGTGAGGAACTCCATGACTTGGCACTTGTGTTTCTTCACCCTCTAGGAGTAGCCATGGTGAACGTCATGATGAGATGACGACGTCACGTTGAGGATTCATTTGTTTTTTCCATCCATGGGAGTAGCCATGATGGACCCATTGTGGATGTCACCATGTGACTCATATGTTGAGAAGGACTCCTCCCTAGCTAAGAGGGAGTGTTGATGTTATAGCTAGGTCGGATTCCTTCTAGGGCCGACCTAGCACTTTTGGGTGGCTAATTAACATGTCGGCCTTAGCCACAATATCTTGCAAAGTTCAATGTATAACTTGTTATTAGGTCTGGCCCTAAATGGGCGTCATCATTTGTGAAATATAATTATAACATGTAACTTGTATTAGGTTCGGCCCTATACAAGTAACTTGTAAATTGTAATTGCGCTAACCCTATGTCTGGGCACCAAAATGAGATTCAATTATTAATTTAAATGCAAGGCCGACCTAAGGAGACGAGACATAAAGTCTCATATATATGCAAGATCATTCTTGCATCAATAATATATTCATTCAGCAATCAATCTCATTCACACATCAGCGAACTACCTCTGCTATTGATCAGCGAATTACTTCAGCGAATCAGTTATCTTGTGCAGCGAATTCATCCTAGATATTATCTAGGGCTGGCGAACTTCCATCTAGGGCTGGCAAACTTCCTTTAGGGCTGGCGAATCCATCCACAGGGACAGCGAACTCCTCCTAGGGCTGTCAACTTCATCTACAAGGTCAGCGAACTTGTTCTAAGGGCTGCAAGATCAAGCGAATGGTCTACAATCAGATTATCGAATCATCTACAGCAAGCATACCTCAGATAAGTCTGCCCTAGTGTGTGCCCTAACTTGGATTATCATCTGCTGATTATATTATGCTTCAAGTGTTGAAGCAAAAGTTGTAAGACTTCTACTAATTTTGAGTTAATATAATCTGAGATCTTTGTTGCTGGGTTTTTCACCTCCAAGAGGGAGGTTTTCCCAGCGTACTGTTGTGTTATGTGTGTTTATTGTTTCATTTCTGCACGTTATTATCAGTCTGATCTATAAAGTTAACAAATGGCAACATCCACAAGCCCCTAATATTCAGCCTTAGTGGAAGATTGAGCAATTGCTTGTTGCTTCTTACTCAGCCATCAAACAAGAGCAAAACCAATATGGAAGTTGTAACTGGAAATAGACTTGAGATCCTCAAAAATTTCCCTACGCAATCAAAATCTATCTACCCAACCAGGTTTGTATTAATCTTTACTACATAGTGAATATTATACTTGCAAGTGTCCTTTGAAGTATTTACTTAGCTACTTTCCAATGCAGCTCATATGGCTCTTGTATAAAGCAAGAGGCAATGGCAACGGAGAGAGCAATGTCAAGTAAACTAAGAATCAAGTAGTTGAGGCTACCAACAAGGTCGTGCAAGTTACATCAGCCAAAGTTGAAGAATTGTCTCAAGCTTGAATCCAAGAAGGAAGAGAGTCGAAGCAAGCTTGCAATCAACTACAAGAAAATGTGTGAGCAAATCAAATCCGTACTTATATTATGTGAGACTAATCCCAAAAACAAACTAATAGATCTTAACCCACGAAAGAAGAGCAAAACACCCAAGTCAGCCACAGAGAATTTGTCATGAAGAGGGCAGATTTCTCTGCTACAAATAGAGAATGAAGAACTTGTAATGAGAAAATTATTAACATACAAAACCAAGAGAACGAGTGCATCATCCTGCCACAAGATCTAGACACTTGGATCATATGGCAACTAAAGAATCCTATTGTGATAAGAAAGGAATCAATCTTAGCATACCACACAATAGTATTTAAAATTGAGGCCATAGATAGATTTCTTAAGTCTGCACCTGTGAAGAAATGCACCCTCCACGTTCATTAAATGAACAAGTGTGAGGTAGATGGAGTTCATCTTTGCACTACAAGTGCAAAGATCTCAATGTAGTCAATACTAGGAACCTATTGTCAACCAGGAATGCGTGCCTTGCCAAGATTGACCCTGTCCCACATAGGAAATGTTTCAAGGACCCAAGGACAGGTGGGAAACATCCCCATCCTATCCCCAAATTTACAAAAAAAAAACAAGAGAAAAACAAAAAGTAAAAATTTTAGGTCATTGGTTTTTTTTGGAAATTCACTTACAAAATTTTAAAAATCAAGCAACAGGGCCAAGGATGTGCTTGATGGGAGCTCCCACAAGCAACCCCACACCCCTTTAAGTTTAAATCAACCCTAAACATAAGAGAGCCCCAATAACTACTAAAAACAAAAAACATACTCATTTTGACAATTTTCCAATTTGTGAAGATGACATAGAAAGCAAAAGTGCGGGGAGAACAACAGTCAGAAGAAAGCATTAGAACATCAAATCTACATAATTTTGAGACTCTATATAAGCCCCATTCCTGTCATTTGTAAGAGAGATTTTTGAGAATTGTCACCTATATGCTGCAAATTTGAATTCAATCATTGAAGTTGTAGTGTCCTAAATTGTACTCTTTTACAGTTTTGTCCTTATTTGGGCCCTCACCTTGGCATTCATGTCTCAAGGCTTGATTGAAGCCCTAATTCTGCTCACACTATGAAAACTTGTCATTATTGTCACCCTACAATTCATTTTCCTCTTATTTTCTGGTGCCTGATTAGTTGGGACCAAGGCATGGCACCCTGGTCCTCATGGGACAAGAGCACCCAAGCACCCTGATCCTCCCAATCAAGACCTATTTGTTGTTTTATTATGATCGGATTAAGAGCAATTTGATACAACAACACAATGAACAATGAACACACCAAGATACCCTGGGAAAACCCTCCTACTCGAGGAAGAAAAACACAGCAACAATAGATCACTTATATATTAAATAAAGAAGCAACAATTTGTTTTACAATTAGGTCATACACTAGGCCGATCTGAGACTGTAATTATGACATCATTCTAGATACAATCACATAGACAATAGGCGTTATCAACTTCCTTGATCTGCTGTAGATGCCAATCTTCTTCTACTATATCCGATCTCCTCTAATATATTGATCTGCTTGCTCAATGATAATAATCTGCTCTGATTGCCGAACTGCTCTGCCATTGTATTATTTTAATTACACTTGAATTCGATAAATTCCTTTTTGAATTAGGTTGCTCCTTCTAGTTGTATGAGAGAGGCACCCTTTCACAAAGGGTCGACCATAATGAAATAACATGTCTTTTCACAAGGGTGGCTGACTTTCACAAGTTAGCCCCCTTAATATATATATTTAATTTTGTAGACGGCTAAGGAAACAAGGAGACTCCCACCACTACATCATCAACACTATTTTGGGGCCCCCTAACGGTCATAACATTTTGGCGGGGACCTAGATCCTGTGTCGGCTCATGTCGGAAAATTAAGTTGTTTTTCGACAAGCAAGTATAAAAGAAGGTCTACCCCTCTCATTTGAACATCTGGCAATCATATTGATCAATTCATTTAAGCAATTAAGCATTCAAATTCAAGTGAGCAAGCAATCAGTCTTCTTTCAAACATTGGAGCAGAGATAAGGTCGAGATTCAATCATTGGAGTTGACATTCATGTTCTATGTTATTGAAGACTTCATGAAACCCTAATTCCTAGTGGAGACAAACAAAACTCCATTAAAAGATATATCATTACCGTTTCAGTCATTATTCAGCATCTCCCTCAAAAGGAGAACATTTCCATTACTACAATTCAATTCAATTTCATTTCTATTTCATGGTTAATTCCAAAGCCGGGGTTTGACCTAAGGCAAATGCTTATTCCCAACCTATTTCCCTTCTCTACTATGTGCAGGAACAGGTATAGAGCTACGATCTTCAGAATTGGCTTTATTTATATTGGCAAACCGATCCCCCATTGGAGAGCGAAAAATGTGGAGGACTAGGATAGCCACCATACTAGTCCCAAAAAATCAAGAGCTCCTTCTAGGAACAAATCCAAATACATTTACATTTCTCAAATCCAAGTTTTTGGCTCGATCCAACAACTGTAACTCACTGTTCATGTGTTTTTACATCAATTCCAACACATTTACCCTAATTTCAGCAATTCAATTTAAAAGAGGATTAAACCAATTCCACCCAAAGCAAATCCAATAAGAAGTATCAACCCTATCCTTGCTGATTTGTGGCTAGATCTATTGGGTTTGCATTCCTCTTTTAATGTAATGGTCTTTAAGCCTAAAATTAGTGGTTTTTACATCTAATGGTGAAAACCCTAATTTTTCACCCACTACAGAAGTTTGGTGACTTTGTTTAGATTTTGAAACATTTGTGGTTCTCATAGCCTCCAAATTTAGATTAGAATTTGCTTTTAAGTATTTTAGATTGAATGAAAGAGTTGTTGAATGCATTTGAATGAAATTCATTTAATCCATACCAGTAGCTTTCTTGCTGATTGTAAGTTTGCCTTGTGTGGTCAACTAGAATTTGAATTGAACTTGACTTCAATTTGTGCTTGCTCATTGATATGCATCCAATTGATGGTGTCTATGTTGTCTAGTATGAATTTGAACATCTATAAATTTACCTTAGATGATTGCACTAAGCTTGTGTTGAATTGTTCTTTGATGGTGAAACCTAGCCTAGTTGAATTTCATTAAATTGTTCATTACCTCTTGCATTCTAGGTTTTACGATAGGATTAGAATAGAACTTCTAAACCCTCATCCTTTTGCATTTTATTTGAAAATCTTTGTTACAATAGATTAAGAGCTCAAATTGCAAAATCATTTGAAGTCATTGGCAAAACCCATCTCCATCCATCCATGACAAGCTTGACATTGTTAAGAACAATTGTGTAAGTCCCTAAGTGAAAACAGCAATTTACATCGAACCATTGAGTTACCCACATGTCAAGAACTGGCCATAAAAACCTTGGAATTGTCTTAGTTGATCAGATATTTAGCATCTAAAGTGATTGTGTTCAAGAGGGTAAAATACTTTGGTATTTTATTCTGTGTTCGATTGTGCATAAAAACACATCAACAGAGTGCTCATTGTAATTTTTATCTTTTACATATATGCAACTAGACTCTGCTGAAATGAAAAACAAAATGAAATTTTGAGTTCATTTGTATTTTTGTTAATTCAATTAATAAAGAAGGCATTTTTGGTACTCAAACTTTGTGTTGAATTCATTGTGTTATATGGTGAGAGTGTTCTTATGTCATTCTTGTTATGGTAATAGAATTGGTTGGGTAAAAACAGTTTATAGGGATATTGTGAAAGAGTAGTATAAATTTGGTTGTGTAGAATTTGTGCTACATTTCGAAATTGATAAAGTAGAATTTGTTGAAGGATAACATCATAAAGACTTTGAGCTTTACCTTGTTATCTGGTAGTAAGTATATCTTGTGATTTTGTATAAAATACCACTATAAAGACTTTGAGCTTTATTTTGATATTTAAAGAAAGTTGATTGGGTTACAGAAGTCATTATAAAAAGGTAGATAGGATAATAGTGAGCTGAAGACTTTGAGCTTCACCATCACTTTCCCGTCCTAGGAAGCAACGGAAAACTTTGTGTTTTTTTAGAAACTTTGCTTGTTACTTGTAAATCTCTTATACATGCTCCTAAGTGGTTTCTTAGGAATTTATAGTTGTTTAAATCATAGTAGCATTAATCGTTTGGAGAATTAATCGGCAGATCAAAAGTATTAAGATTTTTTTTTTTAAATCGGGAAAAAGTCAAGAAAAGTTGGGAAAAAATCAGATTAAAAAAATGTTAAAAATAAAAAAAAAACAATCAAAAACTACATTTTTTTAATATTTAAGGGCATTTCCATGGCATAGAGATATTGCAATCAAACAAAAAAGAGACTCCAACACATGAATTGCATTACAGGTACAATATCTGATACGAATATGACTACTTTTCAAGACCCCCTAATATGGATACGACTTATATATATATATATATATATATATATATATATATATATATCATTGTTATTTTTAAAGTATTAATTGTAGTTAATATATTTAATATAATTTTAAAATATTCTAACAATGATTAACAATTAAGAGTTATATTTTATATATATGTATATTTTTTAATTATATTTAATGTATATTCTTAACTATTAATTGTTGTTAGTATATTAAATATAATTCAAAAATATATTAACAATGATTAATAGTTAAGAATAATATTTTAAATATATGTATATTTTTTAATTATATTTAATATTTATTTTTTTTGGATTTAAATATTGAAATATATAAGGGTGATTTTATATAAGTATTTTGAAAATATTGAAATTTATATTCATTTTAATATTAAAATTGTGCTAAGTATATTGCATATTAATTTAATTATAATATATTCTATTTTAATTTTATATTCGGATTTAAATATCAAAACATTTAATTATTATTTATTATTATAATTAATTATATTATATTTTATTTATTTTAATTTTAAATTTAAATGTAAGTGTGATTTTTTCAAACTATTTTTTAAAATTTTGAAATTTATATTCATTTTAATATTAAAGTCAAACTAAGTATATTTTACATATTATTAAAAATACATCTAGCTATGAACGAAAAACTAAATATTAAACGAAAAATTAAAAGCAAAAGCTAAGAAAATATTAAATGAAAAACTAAAAGCAGAAACTATGATTCTAGCTGGAAATAAATCGAACTTTATTTTGTTGATACCCTTCCCTGGAGCGTTGCGGAGACGATTTTGAGCAACCAACATTTTCGGACTCTGCACGTTTTCACTCGAACAGACACTTGGACGCCGAATAAAATTGTTGAAAGATGACGTCGTGAACCTTCAACCCCATGCCGGCAAACTTTTCTACACATTTTCAAGCCTTTTTATCACGTTTTAGGGTTTTGCGGCAGGATTCTTTGTCTGCGATTTTTTCACGACTAATCGAAAAAAAAACGTTGAAAAACCTAACAAAACCGTTGACCGATTTTATACAATTTGGGGGAATCGCGAACCTTAACGATCGCTGATTAATCGCGATTTTTTCCCGATGTTTGCTTCTTTGGTTTAAATCATTAGTGCTCTAAATTGTAATATCCTTCTAAAAAGAGAGAAAAGGATAAGCATCTATTCTAAAGAAAGAGAATGAGATGGTGTAATAGCCAAAATGAGAATAGGCTTAGCAGTTAGAATTTTGTTTTAAGTTAAGAGTAATAAGCAAAAGGGGAGCCTTCCCTTATAATTAGGAGAGATTTTAATCTCACACATTGTGGCTGAAACCACAATTTTGTGAAATTCCCCAATTTACAAAATTTTCAACCAACAAGAAGCTACAATTTCATGATAGATGGATAATCGAGAACACAGCGTATATGGTATCAACAGGGTTACCAAATACACCACCCCCTTTTCCAGTATGCATACAAGCGTACTCAATATGGATACAGGCATAATACAGCCCCCATATGGTTCAGCCACCGTGCCTGCCCATACCCAAAATCAGGGCAAAATTTTAGCAGCACCAAATACATCTGGATTTGGTAATGTTACTAATGTGTTCATCTGTGTTGTATCCAGGTGAAATAAATAAACACCTAAAACATTAAAAACCCTTATTTTTTGAATAAATTTGAATATGAATTTTCCCCTGCGATTTTTTAGTTTTACTGTCTCCTAATTTTTTTTCACTGCCCTAAATTCCTCTACCCGCTTCTGTGAAAACACAGAATCAACCTTTTTGTGTTCTCTGTAAATGAATGTGATTGCCAATCCCAAAATGAATAGAAAATGCATACAATAGGTGTGTAATGTTGAACATATTGCTGAATTGTTTTTGACTGCCATCTAGAAATATGAATACAAAATGCATAGTACAATATTAAACATTCATGCAAATATTGAAAAACTACCTGTTATTTAAACCTGACTTTTTTATAAGATATTATATTTTTTTATCTGTTTCGTTTTAATTATTAATAATTTTTATTTATTATATTTGAGTTTACTACTGTTTATTATTAATTTCATTTTTTCATATAATTATTATTTTTTCTTAATATTTTGACTTCAATATTTTTTTAATTTATATTCGGTTTATTCTGCTTTAATTTTCTAATTAAGATTTAAACATGAGAATTAATTTATTATTTGGACAATTGTTTTTCAAAAATTAAAATTATATATGTGATTGTCATATCTTGAAAAATAGTTGTGCCCATATGGCATAACCATATCTATATCCCTGATCATGCAACTCTGGGTATCAATTGACAAATGTTCATGAAAAATAAATGCAAGTTTAAAATTTGACTTGCTAGTAAAAGAAGTATGCACATACAATATGTCACTCTTGCATGCACACGCACACTCATTGCTCATAAATGTCAAAGCATATACTCCATGTGCACGGTTATCACTCTTGAATGCAAGGAATTGTAGTACCTGTGCATACATGCAACAAATGTATACAAAGGGTATATGGTATAGCATACTGTAGTCACACAAATCTGTCCAGCTTAATTAAATAAATATTCGCTATTTATTTGATTAAAAATCTACAAGCCATCAGTTAATTAAATTAATATTTAATTAATTCATCCCCAAACATTTTTTTATTAATTAAATAAATTATTCAATTTATTTTAATTCATTCATTAAACCAAATACAAATCAATTAAATAAATAAAATCTATTTATTTAATTAAAATCCCCCTATTCCTCTTTTAAATAAATTAAATAAAACATTTATTTAAATCATTATCCCCCCCACTTGCATTTTCCTACAAATACAACTTGCACACATTTATTGAAATAAATGAATTTTTATTTTAATAAAATCCTATTTTCCCTCACCCACCAAACCCACTTGCAAATCTAATCCCCTTCTAGATTCTTCTAACCCCTTCCTAATTAGCCTAATCCATCCCCTAATTATTGTCACATTCCTAAGCAAAATGGAGTCACTTCTCAAAGACTCCAAAGTCTTTGAAAAGCATTTAATGCTTTGTGTGTTCAACAAATTAACCCCCAAAGTCTTCCAAGACCACTAATGGCTCTTACATGACCATTTATGGCTCTTACATAACCATTTATGGTTATTTCAAATTTGTCTCCCCAAACATTTATTGTTTTGACCATATTCCTCCATTTCACATTTGCACAAGAGTTTATCCATTGGATAAAAGCTTTATTCTTTGAATAAAGAGTTTATTCATTCAACCAACCTTGACTTTAACTCCCAAAGTCATGTCAAGCATTTAATGCTTATCCCCTCCCCTCTCAACCTATCTCACATTGACACTTGTCATCCTGGGATTGGGTTGAAACCCCTCACATGGATTTGAAATCATTCAATCCTGACCCTTGTTGAGATTGCTCAATCTCAAACATCCATTGCTCCATTTTTCCTATAAATAGAGCCCATTTCTTCATAATCCAGATCCTGAAAACTTGTATGCATTTAAGCTATAGGCATTTTAAGAGAGCATTTTAGCATAATTAACTAATATCTTGTCATTTTGGTTAAAATAAATCATTTTAGCATCAATAGCTTGATATTAGCTTTTCATTTTACATTTGGAGCACAATACTACAATCTCAATCCTCCATAAGCATCCATAGTGCAAAAAGCTGCTGAGAGCTACACTATTTTGGAACTTGGAGAGGAGAGGAACAAGGGAGAAGGAGCTAAGAGCATGTTAAGAGGCATTTGGAGATGCCTCATTATCTTTGTTTCATTAGTTAGAGATATTAGCATGATTTTAGTGTCTCTCTTGATATGTCTGATTAGATTAGTTTTTGATTAAATAACACTAACGATTTTCTTGTGTGTCTTGTGTTGTTTGTCATTTGCTAACCTTGTCCATTTTGCAGGGCATCACATACAAATGCAGGATTTGACAGCCCAATTGATAGAAATTCTTGAGTAACAGGCTAAGGCTGGAGGGTTGACTCTCATCACCCTATTTATAAGTATTTTGAGCTAGCGAAGCTTGGCTCAAATACAAATATTGTTGGTGCACATATTTCAATTCCAAGACATGTTACATGTACATACAAATGGAAGAATTCTTTCCCGATATTAAAGAAAATAGTGGACTGTAGCAAAATTGATTGGGTGTATGTTTCTGGAATGAGAATATGGTTCTTTTCACAAACCTCTGCAATTATGAAGCTAAGGAACAAATTGATCTATGCTGCTATAAGCCCTGTCAGTGATTAATGGGATTAGAAACAACACTTCAGGGGCCACAGAGGCAATCTGATAAGTAGTGATCTATTGGATTTGTTGTCCTAGGACTGGTCTATATGGGCAATCTAGAACTTGATCCAATG